>NW_023339740.1:2316882-2318930 GCF_004916995.1 Morone saxatilis | reverse complement strand
GACAGCCTCTCCAGAAGACCCTGCCGCCAGTCATGTCCCTGTAATCTGCCCAACCCCTCCCCTCAGCCAGTGAACGTCAGTCATCAGGCTGTGCAGTGTGAATTGGACTCTGACATCAACCAGGTGATGCTGAGTCCAGTGGGGGTAGACGGACAACCAGCTTCCACAGCATGTGTTATGCCTTATGGGGGGTGGATGAAGCTCCTTTTTCTCTTTTATCGATCTACAGATGACTTAAAAGCCCCCTGCAAAGAATTTTTCTTACTCTGATATGTATTCAAATAGCATCTGAATCTGTCTGGCGGCTGGTCCCTGGATGGAGCTGATCGACAGGCCGGAAGCTTGATCCAGATATTGCACCTATCAAGACATGGATGGAGGCCAGCAAAGAGCGCCCCCCATGGGTAACAGTCTCACCATATAGCCCAGCCACAAAGACCTTTTGGAGCCAATGGAAGCGGCTCTACATCCGTGATGGAATACTGGTTAGGCGGTTCTACTGCCTGGACGACACCCAGTTCTACCCACAAGTGGTGCTGCCTCGTGTTCTCCGGCCTGATGTCATGAGACAGATGCATGAGGGGCAGGTTGGTGGGCATTTCGGTGTGGAGCGCACAGTAGCCCGCCTGCAGACCCGATACTTCTGGTACCGGATGAGAGAAGATGTTGCTGTCTGGTGTGGCACCTGTACCAGCTGTGCGTCCAAAGCTAGGCCACTTAAGACACCACAAGCCCCCATGGGCACTGTTAGAGTGGGAGCCCCAATGGAGCGTGTTGCCTTGGACATCATGGGGCCACTGAACGAGACAGAGCGTAACAACCGGTATGTACTGGTGATACAGGACTATTTTACCAAATGGGTGGATGCTTTTCCCCTACCCAATGACAAGGCTGTAACTGTGGCTGAAGTGCTCGCCTCAGAGTGGGTGTGTCGTTATGGAGCACCACAGACATTGCATAGTGACCAAGGCCGAAACTTCGAGTCTGAAGTGTTCCAGAAAATGTGCACACTGTTTGGTATCGAGAAAACACACACCACACCATTCCGACCTCAGTCCGATGGCCAAGTTGAAAGATTCAATGCCACCCTGCAAAAGATTCTGGCCACAACAGCTGAGCGTTGCCACTGGGATTGGGACCTCATGATCCCTTATGCTGTCATGGCCTACAGAGCAACAAAGCACAGTGCTACTGGTTTCTCTCCCAACTTCATGATGTTCGGCGGAAGTAGTGAGCCAGTGATCTGGTGGCGGCCTGCCCCGGACCCTGACACCGGCCCTCTTCAGCCAGAGTGATGTCAAGACTCAGAGAAAGACTGGGCTGGCACATGCCAAATCACCAGAGATGCATTGGGTGAGTCTGTGGAACGTGCAAAGAGACAATATGACAAGAATTGTTGCCGTACACAGTACAAGATCGGTGATGCTGTGTGGTACCTCATAAAAGGCACCCGGAAAATACAGAACAAGGTCAGGAAGTTTCTGCCATCGTATGAAGGACCCTACTTTGTCCTGGGACAGTTGGATGATCTGGTGTATCGTATCCAGAAAGGCCCAAGGGCTAAAGTTAAAGTGGTTCACCATGATCAGCTGAAGCTTTATCGCAGCCGCGACCCACTGGACAACACTTGGGCCCTGGAGCAGGCTCGGAGCTGGACACCAGAGGAGGTGTTACCCCCAGCCTTGGACGAGGATCCTGCGTGACCCTGTTGCATGGGTCTGCCCCAGCTGTTCTCCACCACCGCAGGAGGCTGAGCCAGCTGCACCTCATCAGATCCAGCTGCAGACATTTCACTCCCATCCACCTCTCCTCACCTGGACCCTGTTTCTGCTTGGGGCACTGAGGATAGTGGGGGTGGTCTGGAGGAACAACATCATCAGAGCCATCGTTCTCAAAGGCCAAGCCGCCAGCGGAGACCACCAGCCACGTATGGCGAGTGGGTGGTTCAATGAGTGCAAGAATTGTTGGACAGTTTTCAGTTTAATTGAGCCTTTAAGTTAAATGAGGGCAGCTGTTTGTTACTGTTTAAGCTAAGTTAAGTTAAAAGT
>NW_023339740.1:2316572-2316814 GCF_004916995.1 Morone saxatilis | reverse complement strand
AACATGTATTTGTGCTACTTCTATTAGTTAAGAGTAATTTGTTGAGTACACAGAGAAGTTAAGTTGGTAATTTAGCTGATCGCTAGTTTAAGAGTTTGGAATAAGTCATAGCCTGATATATGTTTAATGGGTGTTATTCATGCCTTTTCAGGATTTATTTCCCTCTACTGTAATATATGCACGTTAATCAAGCGGACTGCTATATGTTTGCATTTGCACTGAGAAGCTACACTTTTTGCTGG
>NW_023339740.1:2308635-2316472 GCF_004916995.1 Morone saxatilis | reverse complement strand
AAATCAGCATCTCGGACCCACATTCCCGGACGCAGCACAATGATGTCATTTCAAATAACAGGCACATCTCAACCCAAACTTTGCATGTCCAGCGCCCAAGATGCGGCTCACTCAGTCGCTGGAAAATCTGTTGCCGGAGCATTGCACATTCCAAACGGGCATAGCGTTCCATCAGAAGTCACATTTCTGGGTGCAGAAAGTGCTGTTTGCGTGCCTCTGGGGGGGTCCAGTTCGACCCCCTTCCCAGTTACCGGAGGTGAGGTCCAGCCCGTGCCTGGACCCATTGGCACCCTGAAGAACGGTTGTCGCAGGTGCCCTGATGCCCCGGGGCAGCGGGTATCGTCTTTATTGGTAACCAGTTCATTCCAAAGGCCTTCTATAGTCTATGCAGAGGCCCCGTATGATACTGTCCTTTTTACCGGTACCATCACCACCTATAGGGCGCGCGGGTGCCCCAGCTTTGCTCTGCGGGGCTCCGGCCGTGCCAGTCTGCTCTCCCCAAGCTCTGGCTGTATCTGGTGGTTCCCAGCAACATCTCCAACACACCCCACAGCCCAGCCCGTGCGTGGCCTGCTTGACTGGATACTGGCCGGTTATGATTGTCATGCCTGCACCCACACAGCTGGTGCGCGCCCGAGGTCATCCCGGACCCGGTGGAGAACACCCCAAGTGTCAAAATAGGTGCACAGCAGGCCTGTGCCTAGCTGAAAGCTGCCTGTTATCTGTTAAGCTCAGCGGAACTCGGTGTAAGGCTCCTTGCAGTGCTGGGGAAGCAGGTTTTGGGGAAAGGCCTGGGCTGACATCTGGTTTCGGCTGAGTTGTGGGTCTCTTGTGGATGGCAGGGCTTAGCAGGCTGGACGAGAACCCTGCCAAATTTCTCCTTCTTTAATGCGTTTACCGGCTGTGTTTTCCGGGATCGAAGGCCGGAGGGGAACCAGTTTTAAGGGGGCGAGCTTTCCACCAGATGCCGCCGGCGACCAGACAAGCAACTTTGTGTTTCTCTAACCGAAGCCTTGTGGTGGGTTCAACATCACCTCTCCTTTTAACAGGTTCCTGTAGTGCGAACATTTGCTTGGTACCGCCAGGTATCTTCCACTCAGTCAACGCCCGCCGCCCGACCAGTCGAGCCACTGCTCCACTGCATGTGTCTTTGTTCGTTTGCGAGTGAGGCGGAAATAGGGGTCACTTCCTCTCCAAACAGCAACAATGCGGTGGTTTCCCAAAAATATCAAAAGGCCAATGCTTGAGCTTGAATTAGGAATAGATGGCCCAAGAGAGCGCCTCCCCAAACTCACCGCCTATGTCAGCAAGCCAGGAAATGGCACGCTCCCACCCCCTGCCGGTTGTTAATGTGTGCAGGAATTGCTGAAGCCCTTAGCCAAGCACAGGGACGTCACCATGGCCGAACACAAAGCAAAGTCTCCTAACCTCCCCCTTTGATGGCTGTAGTTAGGCCGGACATCTGGATGAATGCCATTATAAATGGCACCAGAGGCATCACACCTTCTCCATGCCCCCACTTGTCCAAAACCAGCAACACACCCTTCCCCAGTTCATACAAAACCATCGTTAATGCCATGTTTCCTTGACCCTTGGGCTTTAAGATGGAAGCAAGCAAGAACTCCCAGGCTTTCGGCCGGGGGGTTGATTGAGGCTTGAGCTCTGATGGTTGCTCCTTGGTAATGGGGCAATTTCCTCCTTCCAATGTGACCCAAGCCCTTGAGCAAATTTGTGGCAGGAATCTCCCTCCAACTTTTGTCTTTTTGGCCCTTCCATTTACGTGGTGGATGGCTGGAGCTGGGAGACTCAGGCTTCCAGCTGGCTGCTGGCGATGCTGCACCCGCCTCGGCTCTCCCTGTCACAGCTCCCTCTCTGATTACAGCAGCACGGGGCCTCCGTTCAGCCATGCTGCGTGAACCTGACTGCATGAGGTTAGTGACATATGACGCTGCCCGCTTGGTGGTCTCATGGCGGCGGGCGATGTCATAGGCTTGGGCCAGTGTGTGTGGCCGTTGTTCTAGCAGTTTCTGTACAATTTCTGCATCTCCTACAGCATTGGTGAAAACTTCAACGCCTATGGCAGAGGAAAAGGGGTTTGTATGGGGTGTTGTAACTGTGGCAGCCGGTGGCATGGCTAGGTTGTGCAGCAGGGCAGGAGTCTGGTGGTTATGCACAGGGAAACATGGTTCTGCGCACAGCTCTATCCCTTAAAGGAGCCACGCTACTCTTATAACATTACATATACCTATATTGTGATATAGTGGTTTAAGCTGGCTAACATTAGCTTGCTAGCTAGCTACTGTGGCAAAATGCTGTCAGCCAGCTTCATCCAGACTCCTGAGGCTGGTCTGGCTGGCGCCGTTAGTCGATCCCCTTGTCGGCTTAGCTTGCTTGCTCGGTAATGTTGGCTATGCAATGGCTAGCAAAATACTATCTGAGTGAATCTATTAGTTGCCTAACATTAGCTTGCCAGATTACTTCCCCAGCTAATGCGATGTGTATTATGACAAACAGTATTGTTTTTAGCCACAATATACAACAATATATGTCGTGTGTAACAGTACTACAAAGCAAAAGATTGCTTTCCATTAGCCAAGAGCGATGCAAAGCAGAGGCATCCAACTAACTGTAAGTTATCCTAAACTAATTTGGGCAGCTGGCTGACAATGTGGATCTGGCCTTGGTTGCTTCTTGTTGTTGGCTGATGGGGTAACATTATTCTAAATATTGTAATTTCTGAAAATTACATATAGAACCTCTTAAGTTTCAATTTGTAAAAGAAAGATGGTGTCATTTAGTGCCCAACTAATGTGCATAGGGACAGCATGATGGGCTCATTTGATTCTTTAATGGAACTATTACCTTAATCTGATTATAGTCAATAACTATGTGAACTAATAAAGCATTACAAAAGTTCACAGCATTTTATAGCAAGGCCGGCCAGTGTTGCCAACTCTAGTGAGACAAATAAGCAACCGCAGCTTCAAAAACAAGCCCAGTATTAATATAGCCAGTTATGTTTGTCAAGTGACTTTAAAAAAACAGAAGCTTGCGTATTATAAGCAGACTTGGCAACTGATGCCCGCTCACAGCTGTCACTCAACTGATATCATGCGTAATACCCACTCAGAAGCTTGAGGCTTAGACGCTGAGTGTCACCAAGATAGCGATTTTCACTTGAAAAATGCAAAATACGCACAATAACTATGATTAAAATGTATGTTTATTTACTCAAAAAGCAAGTGGATTCCGTTCATCTTTAACACAATGAAAACGTCAAGTACATTGGTTTTGATTTTATACCGTGTTGGGATTTTCAACTTCAAATTAACAGGAATAACCACATTTAGCTTTTTTTTAAACCTCCAAAACACATTGGCTTTTTTTGCTGTCAGTTTGACTAATCGTGTTTGGATTGCACGTCGTGGTGAACATGTGTATTTGCTCAGTCACACAGCGTGGCTTTACACAGGTCGTAAATAGAAACAAATAATTTGTACAGTAAATTTAGCTCCATCAACTGGCCTAGTTGTTTGAGCAACCTTGCTCTCTGATTCCTGACATGAACCATGTTGTCGGGACACAATGACAGCTCACTTCAGAACGAGCTCCACTTTCAGACAAGAGGAAGTTTTATTGCAACATGCACAGAGGAGGGAGTGATGATGGGATGGGAAGTATTTTTATCACTGTCCCCAAGCAGCGCAAAGGCCGAGCATTTCATCAGCAGTTATCATGCAAGCCAGGAATGCTTGGCTGATGTTTCTTCAGTGGGCCTCCAGAGAGCAGGGCTGGGCTCAGGCTGCTTCTCCACATTGTCTCAGCGGAAAGGAGGAGACAATAGAGAGGATGCACTGAGGAGACATAATTCAGACTGAAAAGATGTCTTAAAGAAAATCTGATAATGTCTGCTGATTGAGGAGACCCAGTGTATCCTACGTTTGAGGTCAACGCATGTTGCAATGGAATGTGAACCCTAAAAATACTGCAAAAAATGTATAGTTTGCTGCTTTGTGGAATTACAGAAGCTACAATAGAATCAAATGGCGAGCCAGAGACACAAAACGTAACAAGACATCTTCTTAAACAAGCTTAGTCTACTTAGATCCACCATGATCCTGAAGTTCAGTCACTTGCTATCAAGAAGTGTAGAAACTGGGCAACCTCTATAAATTTACTGTAGCCACTAACGTCTGCAAAGAAGAAAGCAAAACACATTTTTATACTGAAAATATAGGTTGATAGATAGTGCCAACAAAACCAGTGCCAATAAAAAGGACAAATAAAAACCTAAGGATAAAAGTCCTTGAAAGAGCACTGACCCTGGGTGGACGATGGGTCGGTAGAGAGAGAGGGGACAGAGGACTGAGGGAGTGATCATGAGCCTGTGCCATTGGCTGATTTGTTAAATCATCTGATGGCTGTGGGGACAAAGGATCTACTGAACCTCTCAGTCCTGCAGCGAAGCGAGATGAATCGTCCGCTGTTGCTGCTTTTTTGGCACACCAGAATGTTGTGAAGGGATGGTCTGCACCTTTCTTTGTGTGCCTCTGTCCACCACATTCCTCAGTGAGTCCATCCTCCTGCCAAGCACTAAGCCGGCCTTCTTAACCAGCTTGTCCAGCCGCCTAGTGTCTGTCATGTTTCCTCCCCAGCCTCACAGCACAGAAAATGACACCCCGGACTGATAAAATATATGCAGCATTTCAGTGCAGACATTAAAGGATCTGAGCCTCCTCAGGAAAAAGAGCTGACTCTGCTCCTTCCTGTATAAAGCATTCGTATTCCAGGACCAGTCCAGCTTGTTATCTAGGTGCACACCTAAGTATTTAATAGCAGTACCTCAATGTCTGCCCCTTAAACCTATATCCACCACCATCTCCTTGTTCTTGGAGGTGTTCCTTTTCCTGTCTGTTTCTGATACATGTGGATCAGAAACACGTGGATGTCACAGGGTTCAGTTTTGTAGAAGTATCCTGTGTACAGTTGAACAGTATTCCTGTGTATTCCTTGCCTGACAGATTTGGGTTATTTGGAAACTTTGTAATGTTCACTACAATTTATACCTTAAATCTCCTAAAGCACCTATTAGTGAAAGCAACAGGATATTTGAGGGGTTTGGGAGCAATATATTTTTCAGGAAGTAAAAGATATCTGGAGATCATATTAGAGCAAGACCAATATGGGATTTTGAGACTGATACCGATTTTAAAGGGGAAAATTCACTGATTCACTGAATTATTTAGCTGGAATCAAAAAATAGATCCTTTTGTAGATTGTGCCAATATGACTCTGTAAAGGCAATCAGAAGACTGCTTTCTTCTAAAGATACATTTATATTGATTTCCATGTCAGTGACATATTCTACAGACATAGACATCGAAACTGTTGTGAAAGGTGTATATGTTGTTGGTATGTTGTCTATATGACTATAAATAGACCCTATTCACGGTCTATTTTTGCTCGAAACCTTGCACGGCTCACAGAAAAAGTAGACAAGACTCTAGTGAAGTGTCGCTGCAGCTGCAGCATAGACATGCAACTCAGTGGTGCTCCTCTAATCTGTTAACATGGGCTCTGAAATAAAAAACAAGATGTTCCACAGCAGGCACTGTGAACCAAGCTTTAAAAAAGCATTTATATTGATAATATGTTTGGTTTTTTGTTCAAAGCCACAACAAATGAGCCTTAATGTTTGAGAAAAGCTCATTTCCTCATGCTTGTTCCCATCAGATAGTCTGAGGGCTGTATGAAACAAAACCCTCATTGCCTTGGGCGAGAAGGTTCAATTCATTATTAGTAATTCAAATAGCTATGAAAACATATTTGTTCACAACATAAGCATATATTCATCTTGTAATAACAATTTAGCAACGGGACCAGAGCTGCTTGGAAGGGAAAAGAATAAATCTACAGCACAGAAGAGCTCCCATCAGGGGGTTAAAGATATCATTTAATTGTGCTTAATTAGAAGACATGGTTTCAGGAAATACACACAGGATTTCTGCTAATCTTACAACTGTGAGTGTTTTTGTAAATATATTTATCTTTCTGCTCATATATTAGAATATATATAGCACTTGCACAGGGACACTTTCCTGCTGCTGTGTCCACTGTAATGCATGTCTGCTTGTCTGCTCGCAGTATCTTAAAGATGTTCTGCATGCAGTGGATGTTCCTTCAATACATTTTTCCTCATCAGATTCAGGGACTAATGGTTTTCCTTGGCTGGGTCCTCTTGCGATAAGTGAATTGTCTCTGGCATGACTATCCTTCCCCCCCAAAAAACAGCCAACGCAAGATGTTTCTGATTTATTCTGCACAAATATGTTCTGCCGCTCCAGGACTTTGGTTAACCTTGCTTTCTCCGACTGTCTCTCCACAGACGCGGCCTAACTTTGGATTATGTGACTGCAGCATTTCTCTAGGTAAGATCTCAACAACAAACAGCTATGGCACATGTATAACCAATTTCTGTAGTCTTAACCACCTGCGTGGTGTGACAGAGGGGATTTATATTATAGAAAACACTAAAGGGTCTAAACAGCTGGGAAGGCCTTTGTCTGTGACACAGTGGGAGTGCTGGGAAGGGAAACACCTGCTCAGTAATGGAGGAGAGACTTTGGATCAGTCGTGTTACATCGAGGCTGCCAGAAAGGTGGCTGACGCACATGTCCGATGTGTCTGAACGTCTCGCCCTCAGTAACTGGTTTAGGCTGCACGTGGGAATGTGTGTGTACGTTTCCAAGCTTAGACTAAGTCGCATTTCAACATCAGTAATTTATTACAACATAAATTTTGAGGGCTTGGTCTAAAGAAATGAGACCATTACAAAGAAGAACCGCAGTTTCTGTCAGCCTATCCACCTGCTGTGTTATACATCAACATTGGTGGGAAATTAAGACTGCTTTGTGAAGCAGAGTGAGAGAGACCACCATTCTTTCAGAGGAGACTGTTTCTCATCATTGCAGAGGTGGAGTCGCGCAGAGAAGTGGTGGCAGAGCATTAAGCGACAGGGTTTAGAGAAAATGTGGCTTTCATTTTGACAAACACCTGCACTAACACTGAACACTGTGTATAGCTTTATTTTTATACACTTAAAGTCAACCCTGCCTCCTACAAATTACACTCACCTGCAACTAATTTGCATTGGCAAATTCTGTTCACTGGCTATATTCAGTGCCACTACAGGAAGCAGTGTAACTTATTTTGAAGCACAGAGGTCAAAGGTGTAAAACGTGTCTATTAATACCAGTGAGTTTTCTTACCATTTTATATTAAAGCTGCAGTAGGTAACTTTTAGAAAAGTAACTTTTTGTCATCAATGCTGAAACTTTAACTATATCCTGACAGTAGTACGTGAGACAGGTCATCTGTGAAACAATCAGGTTCCTCTGGCTGGGGTGGGTATAATGGTATTGAAGTCCCGCCCATATGCCCGGCTGATATGAAACCGCCTTTTGAACACCAAGCTAATCATAAAAATGAGCACTTGAACATACATCAGCGTGATAAGATCCACCTAACATGACAAAAATCTTTTTTAGGAAAAATCTATTTGACGTGCACTTTGATTTTTTGGTTTGGATCATGTCCCATCTGTTAACATGGATTATTATTAATTGAAGATATGGTTGACAGTGCGTCTATGAAAGCACTCTTTGTAAATACATTAGTGCCATTCAAACATGTACATGTCAACACAGATGCAAACACTCAAATTAAGATTTCATACAAAATAAAACATTATATATACCAGTTTTGTTCATCAGCATGTTGGCTGTTAAAGATTAAATCAGCTTTGAGACAGACCAGGTTGTTTGCAGATGGTGGTTGG
>NW_023339740.1:2302952-2308535 GCF_004916995.1 Morone saxatilis | reverse complement strand
TGTGTGTGTGTGTGTGTATTTGGACTTTGGCTGCCATGCTATCGACCGACCTGGGAGTCTCTCCAAATCAACATTATGCTTGCTTTTGTGTGTGCATGTGTGTGTGCCTATTTGCCAGCACTCTGCAAAAACACATCTGTTTTGAGGTGAGGAAAAAATTCTTCCATCAAGGTTAGATATATTTCCAGTTCTCCCTTACTTGAGGAATTTCCTAGAAATTAGCAAGAGATAAAAAAAACAAACAGACAAAAGCTTTTCGTCACACCAGAAACTGGCATGGTGAAAGGAATCAAGTCCTTGCAAAATACGGCACAGGAAGCTTTCTGACATACTGATTCTATGCAGGGCTAGCTGGTAAGCTAAGTGGAATATGCTAGCTGGCAATAGGAAGCACCAGCCAGCTAGCTCTATAAGCTCTCTACCACTTAGCGAATAAGCTAACTACCAGTTCAGTCACAGAAATCACTTCACTTTGCTTGTTTTATGTTTTATCTTATTTTGTTATTGCACTTTATTGTAGCGTAGCTTAAAGTCCCCCTCCAGTCAGAAATCAGTCTCCTTGTTCCTACAGTGTGCTGTCGGAACTTTTAAGTGGAAAGTTTCTCTGTGCTCACTGAAAATCTGATTTTAGGTGGCAGGGCCTACCAGCACGATTTGTGACATCACAAAGTCACAAGTCAGTCCTTAACTTGTCTTTTTATGCTAAAACTGCTACTGTTCCATGTGTACTTACCTCTGTATCTCTTTAAATAAGGCTCCTGTAGCTGTTCTGTTTAATGTGATTTAAATGCAGTGTCATCCATCAAGTTATCATAAATGCCCATCCTGTGTTGGTGTTGACACCCAGTGGGAAAACAGCTTATTAAATGATGTACCACATGCCTGGTTGGAAGCGGTGAGTTTACAAAGCCTTAAATAACACAGTTGGACTGCGGTCAGCTGCTGGATGATTTCAGTCCACATATCTGTGGACACAGGCTTTGCTTAGAGCAGTTTTTGGACTGGAAACTTGTCTGAAAAATGCACTGAATCGAGCCTCACTGCTCTGATGTGTTCTGACTGTTTATTTGCTTGGCAAAGTCCATGAAACCAACCTCACTTTCCACGCTCCAGATTTAACCAGAGATGTTTCTCCAACTCACCTGGGGCTTGTTTTCTGACCTAGTACTCCACCACACTCTTAGCACGTGTTTATTATTGAGATGAAATGTATCACGGTTCCTATCTGTTAGCAGATCTAAAATGGATCTCAGATGATGAGGAATGTAGTTTGAAGTGGAGAAGAAGACAGTATATTGTGCAAGCTGTGGGTTACCTGTGTGTTTGTTTGAGAAAAGTATGCAGGGCTGTGTTGTAAATCAACACCAGAACATTAGCTGCTGGGCAGGGATTCAAACCCTCAACTGCTTGGCCTGCAGAGTCCAGCATGATGATCGAAACAGGGTCTGGTGTGTCCAAACAGGCTTGAGCTCATTTAACAACTCTGCACATAAATATGAGCTTTCAGGACATGAGCCATTTGCAGCTTTCCTCTGGAAGCACTTCGATGACGCTGAGGAAAAGAGGGACAACATTTGTTGTCAATTTAGCACTGCTCTCAGATGAAAGCAGGCTGTTGGATTTATGGCACCTCAGCACAGGCAGCCATGTGCTAGAGGTATGCTGCATCATGTGGATGTGAATACTGAGCAGGCTCGCACTGCCACGGCTTCCTATTTCACATATCTGAGCTGTGCATCCGGTCTGGCCCTGCTATGAGTTACCTGTCCTCTGCCTCACCCAGTCTGATAGGAGACTGATTCAGTGCTTGTCTGTTTCAGCACAAACTCTGCGAATCCATTTAAATATGGCGACAAAGGTGGTTGCAGCCAAACTATGCAGATTACATCATGATTTATGATTCATAATGAAAATAACAGGAACTTGGGCAACAGTTAATAGCATATCTAGGATGAAACCTTTGGCTTTGCACAGACAACTCACAAAACACAAATCCTCATCTCTTCACTGTCAGTCTAAAGGTCTTTACACACCACGGACATGACGAATAAATGTCGCATCAAAAGCATTCATCACGGCAGCCCTGAATGGCGCACAGATAGAGAGGTCACATTCACTGGGTTCATCTCATCTGTCCCAGGGCTCCAGTCCAGTCCTATCTGTTAAGATGTATTAATACTTTAAACCCCAAAGTCACACAAGACAAGAAAAGACACAAGACAAACAAGTAATAAAAAAAAATTAAAATAAAATAACACTTTTTTGCACTCTGCATTAAGGTAGCCATGACAAAAACAGTTCAAATATATTGCTGTGCAAATGAATCCCCTAAAAAAAACACCCCCATTGTGTAAAGGCCTTTACTTTACTAAACTGATATAGATAGTAGGTTTGGGCAACTGGACGAATATATCGGCAACTGGTGATTGGCCAGTAGAGTCCATCGCCGGTTGGGTCGTTTTTTTTGGGGCCTTTTTTTTTCATTTTACCTTGTTAATTTATTGTTCTGCCTCCGGAGAACAGTGCCGCTCAGTGACAGACGTTCAGCGGCGCAGTACACACACTAAGCCAAAGAATGAATGAGAGGAAAAAGAGCTGGAAGCTGGAGTATTTTCAAATCTAACTGTGGTGAATTATGGGTTTATTTAGACTAGTCTGACGACAGGGACTACACCTACAAGGTGATTCACAGGGACTCTAAACAAGACTCTGACTGCAGGGGGTGATGAAGACACACAATATAATTAGTATGAAGTATGAAATTGGAAAACTGTTTAAGTTTATATTAGTTTAGGTAAAATGGAGCGTGAGATGGACAGACGCATTAGTGTGGCATCATCAATAATGCAGGCATACTTATACTGGACCGAAGAGGGAGATAAACTGGAAGGTAAAGCTTTCAATTTAGTTCCTCTACATTCCAGCCCTCACCTATGGCCATTAACTTCGGGCAGTGATGGGCAGAATGAGACTGTGTGAGTGACTGAAATGAGTTTCCTCAGTTGTTCCTTAGACATCCAGAGGGAGCTGAGAGTAGAGCTGCTGCTCCTTCCTGACAAAAGGAGCCAGCTGAGGTGATTTTGGTACCAGTTCAGGAGGTTTGGAAGTTTTCCTGGCACGTTTAGCTGGTAAGATACCACAGGGTAGACCCAGAACACGCTGGACAGATTATATATTTCATCTGGATAGGGAACACCTTGGGATCCCCCAGGACCAACTTCCAGACTACCTTGCTTAGGCTGCTGCCACCCAACCCATCCCCAGATAAGCTGCAGAAAATAGATGGATAATTTTTTGTAATAATAATTTAGTTTTAGATTCTCTGAAGAGACATCCATGTCCAGTCAATAAGTAAATCCATCCATCCATCCATTTAGCTATATCAGTTATCCTTTGTAGGGTCGCGGGGGGCAAGAGATTGGTAGTTTACGTTGTATATTCAGTATTTAGTAAGCAAATGAGAGATGTATACAAATGTGTGAAATTTTCCCACTGTTAACTACTGAGTTAGTTAACTTATAAGTTAGTTAGCTTATTCAGTTAAAGCTGCAGTAGGTAACCTTTATAATAACTTTTTGCTTCATATTTGCTGAATCTTTTTCTGTATCCTGTAATACTGTTGGCTTGAAGATAGTTGATTGCTGACTGTCATTCCCAGAATCGATATTTGACGACCTGGGAGTAAGACTCAACAATCAATTATCTTTCTTGGCTCTGATTGTTTTTTTTCATCCAGGCCTGGTCAATTCTTGCAAATACCATTAGAAACACTAACCTGATTTAAATTAGTATCTGCCACATGTACTCCTGTCAGGATATAGTGACAAAAAGTTATTTTATAAACTGCAGCTTTAAGGCGTATTCACGTTATCGAGAAAAATTTACTTTTGCATGGCAAGAGTGCTCCAACTTTTGACTTTGTGAGCGCTGCCCCTCACTGCTGACCACTGCTTGAACTGAAAGATGTTTTCTGAATCTCCAGAACTGTACAAATTAGCCTCGTACCAAATCAGCATTCACCTGAAACTACCACGTTTGTTACAAAAACATTGTAGAATGTATGGATTTGTTTGCAACATTAGCATTGCTTTGTAATGAATGATGACTTGGAGATCCGGAGTGGTAAATACCACACCAACAAGTCAGTTTTTCACCTGCAATTTGAATACACCTTTATTACTAGTTGTGATTCTGTTGTGCATTTCTTGGTTATGTTAGTAATAAGGATGACTCACCTGTTTATCCTCCTATCCCTGCATTACAGCAGACAAATGAATAAGATTGAAAGACTGTAAGCAATTAGTGCCCATATACCTGACTCCTTAAACCCTCAGTAAAGCTTTATAAACCCACCTCCAGTCTCCGTGGAACAACCCCCCATATTGAAGAAAACTCCTCCGCCAGCTAAATCCTTCAGTACAGCCATACAGCATGAACAACTAGAGTGAATCCTTCTGGGAAGCACAGGCATGTGTGAGCATCGGTCCATGCAAAAGGCGCTCTTTTTCCCCCTCAGACATTGAAAATGTGTTTGCAGGCATCAGTTTAATCAAGCTGAGGTGTTCCAATCCATCGACTGGAAGAGGACACATTCGATACGTACAAAACAAAGTCATAGTACAGTTAGTCCTTCAGTTAAGTCCTATTTGGATCATCCATCCAGAAAGTGACAGATTCCTAAATCCTCTTTCCCAAAGTATATCATTTCAGTACACATTGAAGCAGAAACACACTGGATATGGCAGGAAGTGAGAAACATGAAATAGTTGCAATTAAAGGATCAGTTGCTAATCAAAAAACTAAACGTTGCTGTGGAACCCTCGCAATAATTCACAAAGTGGTTTGAACTGGAACTATAAATTTGGAAATCTCTCTGTATTGCATAAACTGGTAATGCAGGCCTGTGTGCAGACCATGCTTGTGTGTGTGTGTGTGTGTGTATGTACCACAGATCTCTTATATCTGCTGTGTTGAGCCTACGTTTAATGTGCTTGCATGCATTTAAGATAATGACTAGTGCATTCTTGGTACATTGGATGCTTTATGTGAATGTTTAAAATGGCCTGCGCTCAGATGTCAGTGGACCTCAAGCTGAGACAGAGCCAGGGGCCCATGTTCATTTCAATCAGGCCTGTAATCACTCACGAGCAGCAGCGCAGAACAATGAAATCCAAAATTACATTCTGGCCTGTAAGAAGTTCAGCAGGATCCAAGATCCTGCAGTTTATCATTGGCATTTTGTCCTCCGAGTCCTTTCTTATGGGCTTATTTAAGATTCAAACACACACATATGCACACATCTGTCATGTATCAGCATGCATTGTTCCACATATGTTTGCACTTAAAGCATCTATGCTTTCCCTACTCCTGGCTTCTGTGCCCACTCTCTTCCATTTTTCCTGATTCCAGCTATTTGTACCCTCACCCCTTTGTGACTTTACCTATTGTCACAGTCCCACCAAGTTAATTTTTCAAAAGAAACATGAATATTAGTAAGGTTGTGTTTTTGTTACCTTACAATGAGCTGTTTTTATTTACAGACTTCCATGGAGTCATGTTTAACCGCCATGTTTCTACAGTAGC
>NW_023339740.1:2301302-2302852 GCF_004916995.1 Morone saxatilis | reverse complement strand
CTGCATTAGAGTTCAAACAACTAAAGAGCTCATAGAACAATCAGCCAGGCATCAGGGAGAAGAAAGTACTGAAGAAGCCTATTTATTATGTATGATTGTTTTTAAAAATAATGAATAATATTCATCCAAATCACAAATCTTACACCAACTTCCTGGATTGTGTTCACTGTTTGTGTTGATTGTACAGTTTATCAGTTGTACTCTACTGTTATTGTTATGCATTGAATATTATATGAAATATCCATAAAATATGTCATTTAGGTGTTGTGAATCTACTCAATGACTCAGCGATACTGGTGGGAATGAAGCCATTGACAGTCCTCACACAATAATTTCATTCAATATCCTCATTATCAGTTTTAATTTTAATGCAGGTCAAGTTTACTGTTTTCAGAAGACACTATGGAGGAGTGGATTGCGTACCACTAATTAACAAAATTAGAATTGGTTTTAATAATAATAATGATGATGCATAATGTTGCATGATGGATGCAGAACTGCCACTACTAGAAGACTATGTGAATAGAAGGCGAGGGAACAAGTGTGCAGGGACAATGAAGATTTTCTGCAGCATGAAGATGACTAGCTAATAAGTGGAACCACACCGCTCATGGTAAAAATATAAGTACGGATTTCTGGCAAACAGTTGCTTTAAAAGAGAATTAACTGCCATGTAGTGTGTTTGATACTATGTATCTTGTAAGCTTATAGTTAGGGCTGGCTCAGGTGAGTCCTGAACCATCGAGTTGTTGTCGTCGTCATCATCTTCTTCATGTTCTTCATCATTTATACCATCAGTCACTACTATTGGTGTAGTTGTTGCTACTGTTGTTGCTGTACATCTTTGTCTCTGTCCTTGTGTCGTTACCTCTGCTCTCTCTCTCTCTCTCTCTCTCCCTCTCTTATACAAACTACTATGAAAACTATACATGACTGATTTAAATGAATAGTAACTAATGTCAGCTACAGTTACATACAGTAGTGAGTGAGTGCTGAGCCCCCCTTGCCACCCCCTGGGGATGAGTATGAGCACTACAGATAATGATTGGCATCTAGGCTCTGACCTTGTAACTCCCTGTAACAAAAAGTCATTTTTTTATATGAATCATGGACAAACCTACAAAAATAAGACCCTAGTTGTAAAAAAAATGGTATTTGTCCTTTAAGTCTGCACAGAGTGAGATTGGGGAGTGACGCTAATTAATTTCAACCAAAAATCTGTGTTTACAGGTGAAAGTTGTAGTGGAAGTGGAAATAATTTGAATGCTAAACAAAAAATGATTGACAATGATTAGAATAGAGAAAAATATATATACAGTGTCAAATCTAGCTTAAAATTAAGCAACTGCTGGGTGTTCCAGATAATGCACCTGGAATAAAAAGACGTGACAGTGAAGTTTATGAGGCTACATGTTTTTGACAGATTTCAGGAGACTGGCAGGAAACACAGTGTAATGTGAAATAACAGCAGAGACACATCAAAATGATAAATGTTCAACAATGAGTTATCTGTGGAAGTTATATTTTATATAGGAATGGTTGCAAATAGG
>NW_023339740.1:2292243-2301277 GCF_004916995.1 Morone saxatilis | reverse complement strand
AGGAAGGGATGGAAGAAGGAGAACTGAACCACTGGCACTAACTAAACAGCTGTTATCCTTAAACTAATTGGTTCCAGCCTTGGGAAAAGACACAGTTCTTAATGTTAACACTGTTAAAAAAACATTTCCATGTGTGAATCAGTCATCTTTACGTAAATGAATGCTTACATGTGCATATATGTTTACCATCTATTACTAACTGGGTACAAACTCAGTCCCGTCAATCACACAGCAAAACCAGCCTTTCACTGACAAATGTCAACAACAACACATGACATCATACCTAAGGTTTCCATGGTGAAAAGTACACGGGGGCGACACACTATCCCATAGTACATAGTACAGTAAACACACTGTTTTCTACCAAACAGACTCTGACAGGCTGACCTGTCTGTCTCTCGTGCAGCGTCGCCACGGACCAACATAAGCCCACTTTAGTTGTAGTTTTTAAAGCAGCAATTCATCACGGTCGCAGGTTACTTTGGGTAAGCGGTCCCCAGTCACAGGGCTCACTGGATGAATAAAGGGGGAACAGGAGAGTGGTTCTCTGCTGGGACAGAGAGCCCAGTCTGGTGGAAGACGGCCCCGCAGGGTTTGATATCAGTGGTGGCAGCGAAGATCCTGCCGCTCAGGCTCAAAAGAAACTCTGGGTTGATCTTGGAGTTGCATAACAAACCTCCATCTGTTTCCTGAAAAGGCATCTGTGCATTTAAACCAAATATGTGACTGTGCAGTATGTGCTGGGGAAAGCCACAGGTCTGTCTATATGCATATGCGTAGGTGCATTGTGAATCTACTTTGAGGAAAGTTAGACCAGTGTACATTTTTATCCAAACCTGATGGTTAACTACTATTGGCTGGAAAAACTTTACTTATCTAAAAATGTGAGACATGTGGGTGGATGTGAGTACACCCCCCTCCATAGCTCCATCTTAGCCTTCTTATTGAGTTCTGCCAACTGTGGTGAGCATGGCCGTACCCACCACTGAGGTCACCAAGGTCTTGGTCCAATTCAGGAACTGGATGACCCCTTTTCCTTGTTGCTTCATTTTTCATTTTCATATATCTAGAACATACTGTTGTAATACACTTCACAAATGAAGAGTTGAATCTCGCTTAATTGTTCCTACCGTCAGTCCTTGAATTTCTTGTACTCTTGGTACCCCGAACTGCAGCCTAATCCTGACTTGCAAGAGGCAGCAAAGTGCCACTCTAGCCTGTCGGAAATGCATCAGAAGAAGAATATTGTTCCTCTTGGTTCCCTTACAGTTTATTTATGGTGGATCATAACATCAGGTGTGGAATTAACCTGCAGATGGTCCGGTTCAAGATGAGACCAAACGTTTCTATGGATATAAGTTTTTGAGCCATGACAAAGGCCGAAATGTGTCCTGCAACCGACTAGGTAAGCCTTGCTTTTATCCTAGCAGTTGTTGATCACTTGCAATCCCTGCCGGCCGATGTAGAGGAGTCATGAATTGGTAAAAAAAAACAGCAGTCAATAAAATAAGTTTTTCAAACATTGTGAATCACCGCAACCATGGGAGGTCCTTTAGCATACAGTCATAAATGTGCAAGAAAAAAATATGAGGCTGACAGGTCAGAGAGTATGCAACATTAGCTGTAGACAGATACACACACGCACAATCAAAAGAATGATTCCGTCCAGGCTTACGCCTGCTGGACATAATTAATGAGGCCATATTTTTACAGCTCTGACAAAAGTCATTAAAGGAATATCTCATTCTGTGTTTGTTGTACAAACTTAAATGCTGTGTGACGAGGGGCTGAGTGGTTAAAGCACAACTCAATTTGAAGAGTTTGCTCATTGATCACTTTTCTTAACTTGTGACGGCAGGATTGACACCAGGTTATGCTTTTTCAGGTGACTGAATGTGCTTTTTATGTAGCAGTTACTCAGGACACAGTGTTTTGACTGCAAAATATGAGGTACCTTTATTTGACAACCCTGCACCGGCCACAGAGATTTGAAAATATATATAATTTAACTTTTCCATGCAGCACATATGCCAAAAAAGTTATCCTTCTGGTTTGCCTCTAGCCTGTGCTGCACATGACATATATGCATTAGTCTCTCTAACGCGTAATACCTGGCCCCCGTACCGTTTACACTGAGGTAATGTCAATTTTAAAAAAAACTCTGTTTTTTTGTTAACGGAATAGTTTGTCACTAACTAACTTACTCTTGAAAGTACTATAATAGACTCCTGACTATTAAAGTTAAACAGCATTTGACATCAATCTTATATTTCCCATAAAGTCATAAACTTTATGTCCTCAGGTTGCGTGATGATCAAGGTACCTCAACAGGTTTACAGATGTGCATTTTAAAATGGCACTGTGCAGAGGATTAGCACTGACCACTGGGACAAATTGGCAGCTACGCTCACCCTGCCACATCCAAGTCCCAGTCAGAGGCTCTGGAGGAATCCTTTTGCTGTTGCCAGGCAACCATAAAATCCACTCACTAAGTCAGTCACTAAGCTATCTTAACAAATTACTTTGGTTAATGCTGTTAGCTAACTAAAGTGGAAGTGCTGAAACAGGCTGGTACACAGAAACAACTTTTCCTAATTTTGTTGACCACTTCTCAACATAGGGTTCTCTCTTAGCGTTTCCATAAAATACCAGGCACACCCAGGGAATAGAAAGTGAGGAGCCTGGACACATAGGAACTTTCAATCCCCACTTTGGATTCAGTCTGCTGTCGCATCACCTGTAAGCACTTTATTTGTAAGTGAATTGAATAAAATGACGCGCTGTATGTCATTTAAAGAAAAAAAAAAAAAAAAAAAGTCCATGTTCAATCTCTTCAGTTTTGAATTTATGATAATTTACTTTTCTTTAGAAAAAAGTTTAAGAAACAAAATATGATTAGTTATTAATCTAATGTTTTCAATTGCAACTATTTAATATTCAAGCACCCAAATAATAAAAAACATCTCGTGTGTTTGAAATGAATGAATGTTTTTTTTCTAAAACTTAAGTTAAGATTTAAGTTTTTCTAATAAAGAAAGGTACCTCAACAAAACATTATCATAACTTCTTTTTAGTTTATTTCAAAACTTAAAAGTTCAAGTTTGACATAAAACTGACCTTGAAATTAACTGTCAGCTGTTTTTCCCCTGTGTTGGGCCCATTGTAGCATAGCCTGTGCTACTTACTATTGTTAGTCAAAGAAGACCAAAAGTCTATGGATGAAAAATGAACAGACAGCTGCTATTCATAGACCCTCTCTAACAGTGGAGCAATAGATGTTTGGCCTTGACCAGAGGAAGGGTCTTTCTGGTCATAGTTAAATCAAAAGCGTTTATCCTTTGCACAGTGGCCAGCTTGTCAGGGTCAGTTTTAAGGTAATAAGGTCTTATGTTGAAATTCCCATTGTATAAATCTCTGTGTGTGGCAAAATGAAAGAATGTGAACACTGTAATAAAGCATAAAGTTGGATCTTATATCACACATGCGTCTAGCATGGCCGAGGTGATATCAATGGGTGATATCTAGGATTTAACTATAAATCGCAACCTACGCTGTTAAGCCCCTGCATCGACTGTAAATCCAGCCTCAGCTGTACCGAGGCTCAGCTGTGCATTGAGCTGAATGCTAACGTTAGCATGTTAGCTTTAAAGTACAAGTGAGCATGAAAATTATGACCTCTACGTACAATACGTGAAGGTCAGGGGATTATCGAAGGATCATCTTTAGGACAACGTGTTACCAAATTTAACCAAAATACATCCAATAGTGGTCGAGATGTTTCACTTAAAGTCCAACAAAGTTGTTGGAAAGACAGACAGACTGACAGTCCCATCCATACACTACAAATACAACCTGAATGTATGCTAAAGGTCGATGTGCATCCACCTTCAGACACAGACGACTGATGATTGACAGAAGGTTTTAGTGGTTTGTATGTGTTCATTTAATGACCAAGAGTGAGTACCATTCGTCCCACTCACAATCCATCTCCAGGACTGGAAAACTGAATTCATATCATCCATGCAACCCATTCAGCAAAGCAGAAATCTCCAAACCAGGCTTTTGGATTTTTACTCTTTATCAATATGAAACACATCTTTAGTCATTTTCTCCAACAAAACCCACAGGAAAGAAAAAAAGATTTGTGATTCAACAGCGTTGAACAGTTTCATCAGCAGGCAAGGCAACGTTGCAATTATCAATGAGGCATAAAAGAGAGAACTAACCAGAACTATCATTAAACTGCCTTCCTGTTTTCAAGTCCTCTTAGCTGACTTTGGCCAGGACTCTGGCTTTGGACTGGACTAATCCAGCGAGCTGATCTTTAACCTCCCCTCTGAATCAATGTTTGATTCATTATTTAGAGATTTTCCTCCAGCTTTCACCTAAATATGAATTTCCATTGCAAACTATGGACTCTAAGAAGAGGAGGGTAATCTCAGAATACATCACTTATTATATCCCAGCAGAATCCAGCCAACATTACGTAAGAGAAGCGAGACCCACAGACTAATACACTCTGTATGTGAGTGGATATTATGGCTTATTTTAAAGTTGGCCTTTCATTTAAAGACGTCAGGCTTTTTTTTGAAGAACAAAGTTTTTCTGTTGCACCGAGCTGGGCTGACTCACCTCATCCATCATGAGATGGAGAGCTGATGCGAATACATGCGGCTTCATCCTTTGATCCACATCCACTTCCAACAAGCCCTATTACCCGGAGCTCTTGTAATGTTTTTTAATCGATTCAACAAACATCTATTAGAAACGGATGGTATTTTTCCAGATGCATGGTTGATGAAAGGATGAGCTGACAGGCAAATCATCTTTAAATCTACTGTGTTTATGTTCGAAGCTATGTGATATGTGATATAAGGCCATATATATGACAGAACTAAAAGAGGGAATAAAGCTGTGTGTCTCATGAACCCTCCAGCTGTAGACATGTTAGCCTCTGATCTTCATTAGCCCAGTTCAACACAGTCCTAAAGAGGGAGCTATAACTCAGTCTCTACAGCGGTCACAATGTTTCAGACTATTGGGGGTCTAATGTTACCACTTACTGTGTGATTTTCATCTTTTGTAGCTCCCATGCTGATGGTCCCCTGACCCAAGACCGTATGATGTAACTAGGAAAAACTCTGCTCTGAGTTTAAAGTTGAGCAGTGGCCCTATACACACTCTGGCCCTGAGTGCTTTCACATGTTGAATTCCCATCCTGTTGGGATCACACCTGTCAAAATATCTTCAATGGAAATATGGAGATGAGCGCTGGAAAACCTGTAAAAAGATTTCCATTTCATAGCTGTGAGATCCCAGCAAAGACACAGGTTGAGTGTGACTTCACAGATATGTGGGATTCATGTCATGCTGCAACATAAGAAATTTGACATGTCACTGACTGTGTGAATGGCAGAACGAAATGTGTTGCTTGCCTGGATGTCTTTGAGTTTTGAGATTTACCTAAATTACTACTACACTGAAGGACAATTCCAAATTCATACAACCTGGGTTTTGTAGTTTTGTCATTGTTCCTGTCAGTAACAACAAGTCCCAACCTAATTTCCACCTATAGAGGCTCAGGTTTAGAAGGAATTAGTTAATGTCCCTCCCCAAAAATGTGCAGGCTTAAAGGAGTTTTGATCACCTATCCTATCATAAAAACATGTTACGTTGTGCAGAGAAACAAAAAGCAAACCACAAAGACGAGGGGAGTTAAGAGAATCTTACATTCTATTCTTTTGAAGACAAATTGTAAATTGTAAAAAAAATAAGTAAGGACTTCGGCATTATGACCAAAATAACAATAAATGGTAAAATAATTTTTGTTTTTTTTCCTCATTATATAACGTTTAATAAGTTGTATACCACAATACTGTTCAATCAAATCACTATCTACTATCACTGTAGTTATGGCAGGACTCTGCCATCCACTTGAGTTAAACAATTTAAAAAAAATTAAAAATTGATTTAAAAAAATATACATATTTGTAGTTGTTGTTGTAGTTATCGTTCTTGGAGTGGACGGCCCTGTCGTCTCGCTTCTTTGTACTCAAGTCCCGAGTCCTTAACTCTGAGTTTTGAGTCCTAAACAAACAATAATAATAGAGTGCTGCAAGGATTATGCCCATCCTGGTCCTTTCGACCAAAAGCAAATGGGATTGTTCCATTGGATTTTGAACTATTGCAGAAAATAAGCTTTGAACTCCACCGTTGTGATTTCTGAGGTGTAAATGCGATTGCCAGAAATAAAAAGCTTGGGGGAAGGTATCAAGTATTTTCGGGCTCGAGTCATCAAATTAGCGACTCGAGCCTGACTTGATAAAAGTAAGACCTAAAATCTAAACCAGATTTTTTTCTTTAAGGCTAAAAGTAGGCTTATTGTGGGAGTGGAAAATCTACAGCGTTATAATAAATTAACAACATACACCATTCGCCTATTTCAGTGGCCATGAATGATGCAGGAAATAAACTGTCCACTCAGCATACAGCTTTCAAGGCATAGACAAGTTTGGGCTGCAGAAATACAGCATCTATTTATATCACTGCCTAATTTCAGGCCTCATTTGTCAAACTTTGGATATAAAACACCCAGATACTGCCTCTTGTTTCCTCAGAGAGCTCTATATAGGTCTGCTTAGAAAATGTACATGTTTAGTCCTAAAATGCCCACAGCCACGCGCGCACACACACACACTCACACACACACACACACAATATACTTGGCAGAGGTGCTCACTGAACTGTCATTTATGTCTAGTTACTATGATTCTTCTATGCTACCCAAGAGTCATTTTGAAATAGACTAGGGACACTTGTGTGCGTTTGCGTGTAAATGTCATATTTAGAGACTGGTGTGGATCCCACTGTTGTACAGAATATTCTTGAAATACCATTCCATTAAAAAGCCTTCTCTTCCAGGAAAGCAGCACAAATGGCAATCATAACAATGATGGAGAGGAAAAACTTTGCATAAAACATGTGGGCTGCTTGCCTTATTTTCTTTCTCCACCTCTGTTTTATAGCCTTGAAACCGCAACATGTGACTAATGTCTAATGTCTAACGGGAGATCAAAACCCTTGAAGGCCCAGTTTTAATTCCCCGCTACAAATAACAAGCTGAGCCAAAAACCTCTGCCTGAGGAAAACAGATTCTTCTCTTAGCGTGCTCACAGGGGAACACAGCAGAATCTAATATTTCTGTTTCCCCTTGATTTAATTTCCACAGAAACATGTAGCATGTCATGTATTAATATGTGGACCAGATTCCGGCCCTACAAATGATCTTTTATACACACACACACACGCACACACACAAACAAACACACATATGAATCTCTCTCATAAATCAGAGTCGCATTCTCCAGCACCACTTACGAGGCAGTAATCCAACACATTTCAGCCTCATGTGGCATTTCCCAGCCGTCGATGCAATTTGTTTCCCATTAAAGCTAAGTGTGATCAAGGGATTGTCATCGTACTTGCTTTCGCCGGTGCATGTCTCCCTCCCTTTGACCTGTGGCGTTCTCCAGAGAGACTCAGGCTGGGGCCTGGAGAGAAAAACACAAACATCATTACCATGATGGTCAGAGTCCTGGAGTGAACTTTGAGGAAAAAGAGCTCTTTTCTTCTTAGGGATTGATTAATCTGCAGGGACATTTAAAAATGTAGCTCCCTGCAACCTGGGAAACAAAGGCTTTGCACCTTAGAATATACTGATGTCCTGCTGGGCTTCATGCAGGAGGGAAGGTGGTGCCGCAGGGTCTAAAGAGGTTTCATTTCCAGTCAGGAGAGTTTTTTTAGCCTGTTTGATAGCAGGATATCTTTTTTTGATAGTCCCTATCCAAAGGCAGTGTTTGGTTTGTCCGTTCTGGCCTACTGTAGAACCATGCCGTGGTGGACTCTGTAGATAAAAATATCTGTAAGATATGCCCAGATTTTCTGGGCTTTTCATGCATTTTTATTGGGGGACGTGCGCTTTGCAACGATACATAGCAAAGGGCCACAGGGCGAACCCGGGCCACTGCGGCAAGGACCCAGATGAACTGCAGTGCACCCCGAAACGGGGTTACACATTACATATTATATTCCATTTCTGACAATAGATCCTCATAAATGTTTAACAGATTCCAGTAAACTTTGGTGGAAATTTAATCAATCAAATTTAATCAATCATTGCAATTATTAAACTGCAATTAAAACAAACAAACATAGTGTTATAGTTCACAGTTGGTACTACTATGTCTTATCCTTATCCTGGCGGTGAATATACAAAAATATATTATCTATATACTGTTTAAAGTGACAGGCATTTTGTATTTCCTTAAACCCAATAATAAATGTCCAATATTTACTCTTGTTTAAACTTTAAACTCTGTTTTGGTTTCCTGAGAAATATACCTGCTAAATGCTCCACTACCAATCTCTTGCTAACTTTGTCTACTGTTTGGTGCTGAGGGGGTTAGAGTTAGCCTGCTGTGGCTGTAGCTACTTTCAAGGCCAGCACTGGTGTTTTCAATTACTCTGGTTGATCAGAGATGCAGTGAGTTCAGTAATCAGGTGCAGTCTATATACGCCCACAGTCCCGAGGACAGGTCTAACTAGGTCTAGTCTAACACCTGACCCTTATGTCTGTAGAGATGGACTAAAGGTGTGCAGAGGCTTTAGGATGTTTCCTTTCTCAATTATTTATTTTCAATTTAAAAAAAATTTAATCTAAAATGTCCAATTTTAAAGGTACAATATGCTACGCATTTTCCCAACATTAAAGACACCAGCACAAAGTTATATTTTTCGTTTGCTTGTGTACCATTAATTATTATGCCTACAACTGTTTCCCAAAAAATGGTGTCTAATTTGTCTGTCCATGTTTATTGCAGGTAAACACCCCGCGCCTTTCTCATCGGCGTCCATCGATGCGGCCGGCGCAGCGAATTGTGGTTTTCCTGCTAAGAAGGTGTCATACATTTACTTTTCTATCCCAGGTTTCAAACAGCCACTATTTTTCTTTTACCATCCCACCTGGTGCTTTTTA
>NW_023339740.1:2281790-2292143 GCF_004916995.1 Morone saxatilis | reverse complement strand
TGCCAACAAGAATCCAATAAGGGGTGTGGCCATGTAGCTGTCAGGCTCTCCCTGTCTACGCTGGAAACGAAGAGAGTCCGCTGGAGCTTTGACTGTCATGAGAAGCACATTCACAGCCATTTCTAAAAGTTTCTGTGTGGTACCTGTGCTTTAACGTTAGCTCTTCGGTGTCTGTGGTAGACCTTCAGGCTACGGTTACGTAGCAGTCTGCAGAGTCGAGACGTTGGTTTTATAGAAGCAGGGGTTGGTTGGTGACGAAAGATGCCACCACATACATCTAAGGGTGCGCCGGTCACTAGGAGCAGTATCGGCCAATACCGATCACTGGGTCTATTTAAAGCCTTATGTATATCCTTATTTATTTATTACTATTTACTATTCTCAACAACATTGTATATTAAGTATTACCATTAATTATTAGGTACACTTTAATGAGAGCAGACTGAACAAACACTGTCAATTTGCAGATAATAACACCCAAACAATGAGTTGAGATGCTAAAATGTTACTTGCAGAGTAGGGTGATAATTATTTCGTTTTTCAACCTTCCTACATTACATATAGTTATTTGTTCTAAAAAATATTAATAAGTGCAGCTTTAACAATGTCTCATAGTCACAATGGTCTTCAAGACAGAGTGCATCATACTGTAATTAACATGTCACAGGATCACCTTGATGGAGATCCTTGTCAACATTGTGATAGCTTCAAAGAAAGAGAATATGAATATAAGGTATCCCTCTGTTTGTCTGTGATCTCGGGTCTGTTGAGTTTGGCTCAGCAGCTGCTCAGATATGGCTGCTCCTTCACAAAATCAAACAACTTTTTCAGAATGGACAGGTGTTCTGACGTGCCACGAAACACTGCCAGCATGACTAGTGAATGAAAAAATGTTTTGAAAACAACTGGATGTGTTCAGAAAAAGAATATGATGCACACTGAGCTCCTTCACTGTGTTCAGCCTTTAAGTACTTCATTTACAGAATAATTGTGTGTTAGAAGTGGAAAAAAAAGAAAAGAATAGAACTGAGGTTAATAATTTCTCTCATGCCAGTCTTTAGATAGTTGACAGAAAAGATGGTGAGGGTGAGGATTCTTTGGGGAGGGTTCTTTCCTCAAAAAGATCTTTACTGCACTTCCCTCCTGATTCCATAAGTGTGTATACATGTTATAGTTACGTCCCTGAGATGTCTATGGGTTGTAGGGAGTAACACATTAAAAAATGTACCTAGAGACAATAAACCAAGGAGAGTTTGTTTCAATCCAAACAAGGATTTTTATTACCAATAAACAGAAAACTGATACAACAATTCAAAAGGAAAGCTTTCCTTTAAAGAACACAAAAGAGAAGCAGATCATGTAGGCTATAATGAACTATTTTGAAGTACTTTAACAAACTTAACAAAATCAATCACACACTCCGTCTATCAGGGAGGACCGCTTTCGGTCAACTCTGGTCCTTGGTTTTATATATACGCAGCCCAGGAGAGAAAGCAGCACAAAGCACAACAACAGTTGTAAAGATATAGCGTGAGACAGTTGTACAATACGACACTCCAGGCTCCTACAGTTGCACTGTTGTTACTGTATCTGTCTGTGTGCACCCAACGAGCTATGATACTTATAAATATTTATATTTGTACAGAGACAGGACAAAAAAAGAGATTGCTTGGAGAAAAGTAAGTGAGGAAGTTGGACTAACTGGCAAGTGCTAAAAATGTGCCCGTTATTGATTCCAGCTTCCAGTTTTACTTAACTATGAATTAAGTTAGCAGCTGATGGATCCAAACTCCTTTCAGAAAACAAGAATTTTAAAAGTTGTTTGTCGTGTTGCATACAGACCAGACAAAGTATAAATTCAGACAAATGGGCATCATGATCAGCATCCTTTAGATCTGTTTATTGCAATTAAATCACAGCAAAATCTGATTATTCAGCGTTAATACTGCTGTAGTAAGTGGTTCAGCTGTGAAAAAACAAATGATCCTGCTGTCATATTGGCATTACTGTTTGGGGAGTTCACTATACATTTTTTAGGAAACTTTGAAAAAGTTTATGTGTGCAACTGTAAACTATCTCTAACAGTGTCATCATCGAGAATGGGAGGAAGTGAAGTGCTGCCCCCTATATTTTTGGAGCACCTGTTCAGGAATAACACACTGCTCTGTTAAATGTTCACTACATTCCTGAGACCCCCAACCTCCAAATACGAGGAGTCCTTGTCCTTACACATCCCAGTTTACTTCTTGTACTGAAACCCTCTTGCAGGAAGAGCATGATGGAGGTGACTGTTAAAGCTCCCATAACACCAGCTGAAAATAGTGAGAGAGTAGAGTAGAGTAGTTCCCTTTTCCTGCTTAGTCACGCTGAAACTGGCATGAACTAACATTATCAACCGAACAAACATAAACTGGCACGACTGGTCACAATGCAGACTGACAGCCTTATTAACAATATGGTAAAAATTAATATGGTTTCAGCTTTAACTTGCAGCATATTATCTGACTATCTTGGATATGATAACAGTGTACTGTCTGACCACAGCTGGTTAGCATTAGGGAGGTCTAGGCCTCCAGACCTATTCTCTATCACATTACAGGTACACACACACACACATTTTATTTCTCTGTCTCCTGGAAGAAGTCTTTCTTGCTGAACAAAGAAGTGTTCAAACCTGGACTGACAGCTGTTCATTGTAAACCATTCATCAGGGATTCAGCCATAAGATCTGTTTGGCAGGTATAAAGTGGCGATCATCTTATGGCGGAAAAACAGCTCCTGCACGCACTTCCGTCATTAATGTCTATCCATTTTTTTTCTGGCAGTGGTCCTGTGCTGCATTAGACTAGATGTGCGGGAAGTCTTGCTGAACTCGCTGAACTCTGAACCCAAGCTAAAGCCTAACAGACTGCTATATCAAGGAGCAGAGTGGTCAGGGAGAGCCCCTGTGTGTGCATCTCTTCTAACTCCCACAGACTTCATCACTTCCCACAGCTCTGCACTGTGCAATGCAAGGGCCTTGTTTTGCTGTCTTAGTTGGAACAGCCCATAGGGCCAAACTATCTGAAAACAACAACAACATGAAAACAGGTCTAAAAAACATTGCAGTCCCTAATTAAATATACATGTAGGCTATATGAATGGGACTCACATGTACCAACTAGAACACATGTACCAACAACCATATATATGCACATAAGTTCTACGAAGAAACTGATTTTCTCAGAACCTTTATTTGATGCCATATTCATAAAATCTCCTTCAACATACTTCAATGAGTTTTTAACTGATTATGAAACAATCTGAATGTATTACTGATGCCTCTATGTGACTTACAGAAACAATTAACATGTAGATTAGCTATTCCTATAGTTATTCTTAATTCCCCTTGAAATCAATGACACAAGGTGGTAGAAACACTACCACTTTGTCCACAGGGGCTGCATAAGACGTCAAAGCTCAGGACTCTCTGTATTTTTCTCATAACATTGGCAAAACCGATCTCTGTCCAGGTTTGCCTACTAGCAGTCGTCTTCTTCCCTGCTGTTGTTGGTGCATTGCTGTTTCTTGGCATGTTATTGCCACCAATGGTGAATCAGCAGAATTACGTGAAACCATCGGCAGGACTGCGTTTGATGGCACCCGCATACATGTGATCCTACCTGACAAACTAACAAAACAGGGGGCCCACTCACAAAGACATAGCACCATACTGCTTCTAGACGTCACTCCACCTTTAAACCTGATATTACCTGACAGGTTGCCATATATTTTGCTCTGTAATCCATATTTTGACCTGGTACGTACAGCCACTGTATGTATGAGTGTGAATGTAGCATTTCTCAAGTAATTCTGATGATGCATAAATTTTTTAGGGATGCACAATATATATCGGGGTTGATAAATTGTCAGTGGATAATTTTTGTATTATTATGTATTATTCCGATAATGAGATTATAGCTGATATATTATTGGTCGACAAAAACAATTTATTTAGAATTTTTATGCAAAACATTTGAGTCTTTATGTTCTATGGAAGCCAAAGTATGTTTATGAAGTTTTTTGATACACTTAAAAAATAAATTTAAAGGGTCAGAGTTGTTTGTTTTTGTTGTGTTAACAATAGTGTCAGAGCTATGGAATATTAAATCATCCACCTTTGGTCACTATATCTTAACCGCTCTTACACTCAGGTGTGCATAAAATACAGGTTATGAACTTCTCTTTAAAATATAAAAATGTCCAGTTAATGGATATCTTATCGGTATTGGCAATGAAAAGCAGGAAATTATCAGTTATTGTATTGAGCAAAAACAAATCCATATTGTGCATCCCTAATATTTTTGTTAGTAAAAAAAAGGAGACAATCCCACTAACTAATGTGTTGTGACTGGTTTTGGTTTGTGGTGTGGGAGTGTGCACTGCTGTCTGCCACAGGGTTCTTTTTTAATACTACCACTGGGGGACCCCAAAGCCAGACATTTGAAATATCTATAGGGGCTTTAATGTTGTATGGGAGAGTCATTAATTCATTCAAACAGTCTGTTACCGCCACCTGCACATTTCAACCTCTTTTAGGAGCAGAGAGATTTTTGAGTGACTGTAGATGTAAAGCTTTGTCAGGGTGGATCTCGGTATTGTTCAGTTTAAACAGAGGTTAAAATGGAATTAAAAGCCTAAGGCGTGATAATGATGATAACACACCAGAGAGGACGGCAGCATTTTACAGTGTGTTTACAGGGCTGGACTCAAATCTAATGTCTATGGATTTATGGGCATTCCTTCACGCACCGTGGAGAAGAAACCCCTGCTTGTTCCCCCATCCAACCCCAACCCCCACCACACACACACTCTGGTTTTTGTTACATAAGCAGAGCCCCATTATCACACACTCGGTTTTAAAGCCAGGGGGTCCCTTTTTCCCAGCAGCCCTGTCACTCACTCTAACATGTAACACACACGTACCGTGGAGAGAGAGGTGTGTGTGTGAGAGAGCCTTCCTGCTCCTCTTCCTGGAAGGAAGACACAGGATTATGTTCTTTCTTTACACACTACACTCATGAGGTCACACACATGCACACACACACAGATATAGACTGGCATATAAATGTGCTGTACAAGAGTCCCCCCTCCCCCCCATTCCCCCTCTTGTATTTCAGTGACCTGGATTTCCTAACATCACATGTTGAAGTTGTTATGCTCTCCAAATGTCCTTGTGTGTGTGAAGTGCATGGAGTGACAACAACAATGACAAGTCACACACATACACACACACACATATGCTTCAGCATGATCAACAGTCACCTGGCAACTACTATTTTGGTCTTTTATATGAGCTGCAAACATATTTTCAGGCCCAGGAATGTGAAAGTCACCCAGAATAAGAAGAGACATATGGTAAAAATGTGTGTGTGTGTGTGTGTGTAAGCCTAACACCACCTTTTATCTCACGCTACCAATGTCACCCTGCATTGTGTGTGTGTAAGTGAATTTTGTGATGTTAAAAATTAGATTTTGATCTCAATATATTCCTGTTATCATTTCAGCACTATTTACAAAGCTGAACCAGTAAGTTTTTATATTTATGTCTTATCAAAATGTAAGTCTTCATGACCATGAAAACACTTCATAATCCTGCATTTTTGGTCCAGCTCCAAACTCATTCATATTTACAGTGCCAAACAAATCATTGTTGTTTTTTTATTATTCAAAGCAAGAATAAATCATCTTTGGAGGTATATGATAAATGCTCTATTAGTCTCCAGGCCAGGTATACATGCAGGTAAGGTTTGAAGCTGTTCAGTGTGCTACAGCTGACTAGCGAATAAACTTCCTAGCCTGGTGCCAGATCCATCCAGATAGACCGTGCTCACAGATAAGAGAGACAGCGGCTGCTGTGGTTCGCAGTTCAAAATCTTGGGCTCTTCTTGTGTTGTACTGCAGACTGCTACCTGTTGATGAGTGTCCCCATGAAGTCAAAATAGATGAAACCACTGTGGGCTGTTGCATGTGAACGGTCTCCAGTTTCAAAGTCAAACACATTGTATGCCAAACCATCCACCTGGCCACCTCCCTAACTGGTTTTGTGGTGCTACAGCAACATTATGCTAATTCTCGTGTATCTGTCTATAGCTAATCTCACATACTACTGGACCCATCAGCCTAATATGTGTGTGCACATTTATGACTGTATGCTCAAGGTGTACGTGTATTAGTGTAGTTGTTGCTACTGTTGTTGCTGTGCGTCTGTCTGTCTGTCTGTCTCTCTCTCTTCTTTTCTCCCCTAAAAACTGGTGAGGCAGACGAACACCCACCTACAAGTCCCGAGGGGGCTGTCCTAAGGTTTTGCTGCTTGTTTAAAAGGCAAGGTTTTTTCCTTGCCCCGTCCCCAAGTGTTGCTCATGGTGTACTGTTGTCCCTGTAAATAATGTTAAAGAGTTCGGTCTAGACCTGCTCTATTTGAAAATTGTCCTGAGATAACTTCTGTTATGAATTGGCGCTATACAAATAAAATTTAAATGAATTGAATTGAAGGACCTCTAGTGGCTATTTTACTGACAGCTCTGTTTTATACCGATTCCTTGCTTACTCCTCACCCTCCCTAACCTGGCTGGTAGGGGCCGTAACAGCTGCTGCAGTTTGGAGTCTTGTTTCTGTGGCAATGTAGGTGTCAGTCACATTAGTTTTGGCCGATTACTCTGTAGGCATTCTTACTTTGAAATTGACATTTTACATGACTGGTGTTTTGGAGTTGTGTGAGGGTTGTCTAGCCTGTCTATCCTGGTTACACCTTGATAATGTAGGCTGCATGTCCCTCCTTCATTCTACTACTCACATGCATACACATGGCCTGCCCTACACTCGCTGTTCCAGGCCCACATGCCCCCAGGCACACCTGGCAGAGATCTGCTCTCTACTCAGTGAAGCCTTCTAGCTCAGAGAGAGGACAGTCATTACTCACAAGAAGAAAACATTGATGTAGGTAGGTTTAAGAAGTTGAACAAACACCCAAAGTGTCATTTCTTTAATGAGGACAGTCTCTGAAAAAATGCAGAGCTTATCTTTTTGGACTCATCTATCAACAGCCTGCTGGCTCAAAAAGCTTCCTTACGCTCTTCAAGAGCAAAACAAGGCCAAGACCAACAAAAGCAGAAACACTCCAGCATGTCAACAAGTCATCAGAGGGAGAGACACACACCAGGAAACGCCAACAAGTCTAATATGGCGTCCAACAGATGTGTGTATGGGACGCATGAATGTACATTACCATTTAGATGGCGGGTCATTTGTGAGGCAGCTAGGTGTTGATCTAGGCCGCCGTGCTTTGGAATTCTCCTCTCAGTTATGGGCTGATCAGTATTCATTGCAACAACACAATTTCATAGAAACCGTAGATGCTGAATGCTAAAAAACCCTATCTGCCCACCTCTTCATAATAACAGCAACTGAACCAAAGCTCATATTTGACTTATATGTCTGGGGTAAGCAAAGGCCATTAATTCTTTATGTGTACATGTACGTGTTGTCTCGATTTCTCATCTTTTTCCAAGCTTGTTCTCAAGTGATTCTTTGAAAGGGGACAGGTCCTCCAAAGAAAGCCTCTTTGTTTTGACCAGTCCAGACTGGGGCTATTTTAAGCAGGTTGTGGGGGACAGTGGTGCTAACTGGAGGTTTTGGATGAAAGGCCCCTCCTTTCCCCCATCAGCCTAGAGCAGGGGGCACTGCAGGGTAACAGGGAAGGCAGCAACTTGGGACAATAAACCCAATCCCTCTATGAATTCAATACATCTTTATGTCAAACTGACCATGCTGCAGTGTTTGACGAGTTGGAAGTAAGACCAGGTTGATTAGACAAGGCAATAATCCCCTGCTTTAAATGAGAATCAGATGGATACATTTTCAGACATATTTTTAGTAACTGTAGACCGACAGTTAGTAGAAGTCGTGCTCCTTTGAGGCCAGTTAATGCAGGCCTGGAATTAAGTCCTTTTTAGGGCAAGGCCGCCTTTGATAAATACAAATTTATTGGGGCACCAAAAGGTCAAAATTACCGAACAGTATACAGTATATAAAACAATAGCTGAACTTTAATAGAGCAGTAAAATGCAAATATAATGCAGCAGTAATATTAATCCAAAAACATCATATATAATAATAAAACACTGACAGGGAGCATTTTAGATTAAATTAGATTTTGCTATAATACTTTTTTTTCTTACTTTCAGTATTTTTACAGTGGGGTTGGTATTAGTACTTTCACTTAGTCCTAAATATGTCCTCCACCTCTGGTTAGCATAGCCTAACTGCACTGGTGTGTTAACAGTCTATCCTTCCCCTTTAAGAAATGTGGGCTTGTGTGTGATATATTCGCTAGTTAGCAGTCATCACGTTTTCCCTTGTGATTTTTTTCCCCCGTCGAAACTCAAAAGAGAAAATGCAGTCAGACTGATAGATCTAATGTTAATATTTACAATGTTCATCATCTTAGTAATGCCTTCTAATTAGCAATAAAAACTGACAACTTGACTTGAGTAATGTACCTTTTAGGATTAGGTCTTACATTTATGCTGATGATGACAGGATGACAAAAAAAACTGCTTTAGGACGCGAACATTTTTTTGTAGATTTTATTCACAAAGTTTGGAAGAGAAGGCAGAATACTTTTAGACCACGTTGTACAAAACCCTAATTTTGTAATGAAATCAAATGAAATGTTACCACTGCGACTATAGTTTTGTGGGGTTGGTGTCTTATAAATCCATGGCAGAAAACAAAAACAAAACCCCCCAACAAAATTAAACCCAATTTTCAAGGCAATCCGTTCAGTGGTTGCCGAATCGTGTCTGTAAAAGATTTCATGGTAGTCCATTTCAGAATTGTTGAGATATTTTAGTCTGGACCAAATCGGAGGACCAACCAACTAATAATAAATATAGGGGAGGAAATAATAGAAAAGGAATAAAAGATTTATGAACACCTGATTGCTGCAAATCTAGTTGTTTTATCAAGCTCAAAAAATTGTAACACCGAATTGACATCCATAGAGCCTCTCCACTAGTGTGGCTGAAATCAAGGGCTTGTCAGAAGCAAAAGAGGAAGTAGGAAGATTTCACTCTCAACCTTTAGAAAGAGTTTTATGTTGCTCTATACCAGCCAGGCGCTTAACTAACCAAGCACTGAAAAAACAGACCCAACAGTCAATAGTGACGTCTTTTAACCATGATTTGTTTTTCTAACCTAAACCAAGTAGTATTAGTTTCCTAAACTTAACAACAGAACTGGGTGGCAGATCAGGAAATCCTCTTATGGGTTGTTTGTGAAGACAACATCATCTATTTTGGTCTTTTAGGTTGGAGCACTCGCTCAACCAGAGTCTATCCCTAAATTTCCCTGTTCCCATGCAGTTTTATTGTCCTGTAAATGTCTCTCTGTGTGTGTGTAAACATAAATCACGTGTCCCATTTATTTGTGACAGGTGGGTTGGCTGTCAGGCATCGCACCAACGCACAGGAATTTCACCTTGGTCATATTCAGATATCTCATTCGTCTCTTTGTAGCAGCTGAGGTAAACACACGCAGGAGCAAACGCATACAAAATACTTGCATATGACTCACATACTGGCACATACAGTACATAGCAAACACACATGCACATGACAAACACTCACTCTCTTCTTTTTTCTATTCGTCACTCTATCCTCGCACACTCAGAGGAATCCTGTGCCCAGCCATAAACAACATGGTGCCCCATCTACTAGGCCGTGGACTGACATTAGGAATGTAATTAATTCAAAACGCTGCAGCACGAGCACTGACAGGAACTAGGAAAGAGATCATACACTGCCCGTCCAAAAAAAAGGTCACCACCTGGATTTAACTATACAAATCGGTAAGAGCCTTTCATTAGATAATTACTGCGGTGATAATATGTTTCAGGTGGCAACACGTTATTTAACCCTAGCTGATGCAGTGAGTAGCTTCTCATTTCTTAAACAACCATGTCGGAAGACATTTCCTGTGTTCGTGGAAAGGATGTTAATCAGTTTCAGAAAGGTCAAATTATTGGCCTGCATCAAACAAAGAAAAGAACTAAAGAGATTGCTGAAACTACTAAAATTGGGTTAAGAACTGTCCAACGCATTATTAAAACCTGGAAGGATAGTGGTGAACCATCATCTTCGAAGAAGAAATGTGGTCTGAAAAAACTCTTGAATGATTGTGATCGGAGATCACATAAACGTTTAGTGAAATCATATCGTAAGAAATCAACAGTAGAACTCATGGCTATGTTTAATAGTGAAAGTAAGAGCATTTCTACACGCATAATGCGAAGGGAACTCAAAGGATTGGGAC
>NW_023339740.1:2267983-2281765 GCF_004916995.1 Morone saxatilis | reverse complement strand
GCAGGGTAACCAGGCCTGGTCTGACCAGATGTGGGTGTGATCAGCAGATTCGTCTGCCCAAACTGAAAACGAGGATGATGAAGAAGTTGATTTTGGAACCATTTTCCCGTTATGGTTTTCGAGAGTGGAGTTTTTTGTGAAGTTGTTTGAGGACATAGCGTTTGTCACCAGTAAACAATGGTTATGCAAGGAAGACTACTTACTGTAGACGCACACACCGCCAAAAAGGTTTGGCTACACCGACAACCAGTAAGTTAAAAAAAGAAGGAGAAGATATTGTTTGACAGCTAAATAGCCTGCATCAAGTACATCTAACCTGTATTACAGGGTCCATGTGATGGTTTCTGAGAAAAGAGGAGTGTCAGTATTGGGTTGGGAAAGCCTGTTGTCATGTCAAATGTTGTTGCTGCAGATGCAAGGAGTATGGTGTTTTTGTTTTGTTTTTTTTAGGTTTTTTTTTTTATGTGCAGAATGAATGCTCAAATCTCTGTAACCCTGTGTCTTTTCTTCTAGAGTCCTGCACCATGAAACTAAATCCCCAACAAGCTCCACTCTATGTAAGTATCTATCATTTTCAAACAGCATCATCATTAACTTTAATTTCCCAGTCAAATACTGCAACTGGATTTTTACTCTGGTTTCTGTGGATAAGCATGACTTTACCATATCAATTCCTCCTATGGACAGAGCCATGTGCCTGTGATGATGCTTTCCTATGACACAGCCTTGATAACAATTGATTGATGCTCATACAGACACATCAGTGTTGAATTTAGACACGTGTTGCAATGTTTATGTTTTATATTGGGTTAGGTAATAATGAGTGGGACAGAACATGAAACGTTTATGTCAAGCCTAAATAAATATTATTTTAATCTTGATGAAAACTGGCACAATTTGTTATTGAGTGTTGAAAACCAGGACGTTTTAGTGTTCTACAGATATGTGTTGGGTCTCGGGACAGTCCCAGACAAACAAGGATGTCTTATACATAAACTTATATATTTTTTTAAAAGTCTCAAATGTATTCTGAAATGCATTTTGTATTGATCATGTAATGCAGATGTTTCTAGTGACAAGAACATAGAAGGACATTGTTTAATTAATTCATTAAAAGTGCCAAACAGTATTAAGCAGCTTTGATTTGATTTGCTGAAGTCATGATAGGTTCGGTGGACAGTGGAACACATAAAAAACAGTCATATAAACTGCCATGTGGTTGGTGACCCCAATTTATTTTTCTAGAGCTGGCGACCCATGTACCGGGGAGGCTTGAGTCTTGCTTGGCAGCAGCCCAGGTTCGAAGTCCGACCTTCGGGCCCGTTTGCTGCGTGGTTCATCCCCTCTCTGCTGCCCCCCTTTCCTGCTGCGTCTCTTCGACTGTCACTATCATAAAGGCAAGATAAAACCCAAAACAAAGATTACTTTAAAAAAAAAAAAAAAAAAGAAGACGCACTTTTTATGATAGTAGCGCCACCTAGTGGCCGACCCAAAAAGCGACACATAGAATATCCCATTTTCACCAGGCCTGACAACTTTGCCAAATAAAATTGAGTTTTCGTATATGTTCAGGGGGGCAAAAATGCAGTCGAAGGGGGCTAAAAATAATAATAATAGGTAAGAAGAAGAAATCGAGCAAAAACAATAGGGACCTCCAGCGGTCGCTGGCTCGGTCCCTAATAATAAGAAATCGAGCAAAAACAATAGGGACCTCCAACAGTCGCTGGCTCGGTCCCTAAGAATTGCTTCCATTACAATAGGGCCTTCGCACGGTCAGTTCCCTAATAACAATGACAATTGGTAGTTTGGCAAAACTTGTCATGTTACTTACTCGTGTTGGATTCTCTGTTGATGAAGCTGAAAAAACCTACGTTGCAATAAACAAGACTAAGAGTCTACATCTATGCTAGTGGCTCTATGAGCAGGTGCACTGAGCTGAGGATGATGGGAATGTCATTAGTTTTTAGTACAAAATCAAAAGTGTTAGACAAATTGGATGTTTGACCTGATGATGGTGCTAGATGAAAAGTCAGGATTACCAAAGTGAGTACAATTCATCCTGTACAATTTCACTGCAATACATGCAGTAGTTGTTGAGATATTTCCCCTTAAAACCTAAATGTGAGCCTCATAGTGGCGCTAGAGGAAAGGTACATAACAATGATAAATCCCCTGGGAACCATAAATGTCTGTACAGAGGTTTGTGCTAATCCAGCCAATAGATGGAATATATGAAAAACCTCATGGTGGCGCTAGTTGGAAAGTTAGGAGACAATTGTCATGCTGAACATCATAAACATTTGTGCATTTCCCTCAAGATCCTGTTACATGTGGGTAGCAGCTTAATGTGGATGTTTTGAAAATATCTGAATATAAATATGTGGGATATACCACCAGAGAGAAAACAAATGCAGCAGAAGCCTGTCATGTTTAGCAATAATTACAGTGTATGCAATTGAATTTGTTTTGCATCCTCACTACAGTGCACACAACACCTAAGTCATGTTCAAGTGGGGGATTTCACACATTCTCTGGCTTTCAAGAAATGACATCAGAGCTTTACAGGACTGTGAAACTCTGCGTCTCTATAGATATGTACAGTATCTGTCATCCATAACAGCAGCTGCTCTATCCAGGGATGCCATATAGGACACACGTTGATCTTGCAAATATCAGGAAGCATGCATAGATGAATATAGCAGTCGCTCTGAATTCGTTTAGTAAACACAATACATAACATTACATCAACAGACCCTTATTTCCATAGCCGTAATAAATACTCTTTTCCATTACGAGCTCTGAAGGCTGTCATGTGTCAACAGGCGATGAACTAACCACTGACAGCAGTCTGCTTTATGTCCAAACACAGGATACATATTTTCTGGTGCAGAACATGTCTGTTAATTAATCTCAGAGTTCATTTGGCCTAGCAGGTTTATGGAAGCGCTGTTACTGCCAATCAGTCATAATTAGAAAATAAGCATGTCACTTGTAATGATTAATCAGTTCTATTGCCAAGTAGGTTTTCACATACAAAGAATCTGCCTTGGAAAGTTGGTGCATTACAATTAAACATCGAAAAATATACACATCTGCAGAATCAAAAATCCTTCATTCTCCACAACCTCCTTGTGGTAAGAGAGAATCTTTCAGCATCTTTCATTTTAAAAGTGTTAAAACTGCTCTAATCAATATTTTTATACTGACAACAACTCAAAAAACCACATGTAACGTGTAAGGTGGAGCTTTCAGGGTGTCTCTCAGTTATTTGTTTGGTGTGTCTGGCCCACAGCTTTACTCTTTTGTTTCAGTCTTACCACTCTCATAAACCGTTTTTCCAGCAAGGACGGTTGTTGTTTTTTTTGCCAAACATCTCTGTTCACTACCTGTCAGGCACAAAAATGTAACCAAACAGAAAGTTCCAAAAACTGCATTTCCTAAAACATCCACATAAAGCTGGCTCCAGAAGTGAGTCTCAATCTCCAAAAATCTCCATATTAAAATGCCCAACGTTACAGCAGAAAAAGACATGTTTACACCCATATTTAATTATTGAGTCTATGCAGACAGCAGATGGTCAATGTAGTTGAGCATTTATTCATTTTGGAGCAGCTAATGAGCCAGATATTTTCCTCAGGATTACAATAGTAAGTCCAATAATAATGTTGCTTCATATAACTTACAATAAAAACATTCGACCATGATGATGAATTTGCACTATATTATTTTACTTTAGCTTGTAATAGACATTGAATTACTTATTTATTTTATGCGGAAATTTTAGTTCGGGTCAGGCCCGGGCCCAACACTGCTTCTGTGGTTCGGGCTGTGTACAGGCTCGCTCAGTCAGAGCTCTGAGGAATATGGCAGTGCTATGTGATGTTTTGGCTGATTAAGGCCAGGAAGTGAATAGTATTAAGTGAACACAGTCTCTAAATGATCTCTGCTCTGCAGTGGACGGCACAGGTGGCTGCAGTAATAACCAGTCAGAGAGGCTCTGTTCAAACAGTCATAGTTTGGGAACAAGTTGTTGTATTACTGCAGCAGAGTGACATGGTGACTGTGTGTGAACCACAGTGTCTAAACAATACCGCCAGTCATGTGATAGTCAACACCTGTAACCATGGTAACTGTACAAATCAAAGATGGCAATGGCCTCAGAATACTTAGAAGACATACAAATTATACACGCATGACAGGAATGACAAAATGACAAAAGATAGACTAAAAGTGACATTTTTATCAAAAGACCACGGTGGCAAATGGAACATTCTCTTTCTGTAGCATGCAACTTTGAAATCTTTCATTCTAACTGTCTATCAGGATTTTTGTATCATGACTGCTTTAATCTTTTTCTTTACTTTTCCTCTCTGCTTTACATTTTCTCTCTTTCCTGTGAGCTGGTTTCTGCAACCTGAGTGGCATTGTAAACTCAATTTAACTAAGTAATAAACGTCTACTGTATATGTTACTGTTGATATAAATTAACATAATGATTTTGCCTTTTGCCTACCTGTAATAGACGAATAAAATAATATATATTTTTTTATGTTATGGATCCTCATGAAATTACTCTTCCACACAGGAGGCTGTTGGAGTTCAGTCAGTAGTGGGGCTTCTGCTTGAGAGAAGCCCTGTTAGTAAAGGCCAGGTGTGTGTGTGCATGCCTGTGTGCAATTTTTTCCGTGTAGCTATCCTTAGTCCCTGTGGTGTAGTCCTAGAACCAGTTTTGTTTTAATCCCATGGCCACTCTTACATTGTCTCTCTCTCTCTGTCTACCCCAAACACACACACACACACACACACAGGCTAAAACAGGAAATGATCCCCCTCTCTTTTCCTTACATAACTGGTGGTGTGTGTTACACCACAAATCGTTAACAAATATGCCAAACCACTGTAGTTTAAGGATTAGTGGAGTACAGTATAATACAGTATAATAAATGACTACTACTACTACTACTACTACATAACAACAACTACCTGTACTATGAATACTACTACTAATAATAATAATGCTGATATGAATGATATTAATAAAGCAATGTGGCGTGCACCGATCTTACAAATGACAATTACAAAGTCATACAGATTACTAAATTAGTACTTAATTTGCATAATGAAGTCTGCTGAGTAGCTTTGAGCACAGTGACCTTTAATCCAGTTTGATCAGAGATGAGGAAGTTAAAGGCATCAGTGGTGCTTGGAGCACTGGGATCTGATTACTGCTCGTGTCTGTGGACCAGGATATCATGGCACGTTTACTTGCTGTTGACTGAGCTATACAATTTCACTGCAGTGCATTCTGACACTGTATAGGCAAACAGGCTATCATATTCACAGTGCCTACATGGAAATAGAGGCAAATGGAAAAATCATCTACTGCTTTTGGAACAAAGTTCCTCATTAAACAGAGAAAGTGGCACACCAGGACCTGCTACTGTTGTGTATTTAGTGTTTTGAGTGATTAACACAGAGTTTTGATTTCTGATCTCCCCACAGTGCTTGTTGACATGGAACCAGAGCTTGATTTAAAACAGGAGCTTGTTTTATTTCCCAGTGTGCACTATCTTTTCCCTAACCCAGTTAATGTGTCGCTCATCAGTGCTGGAAACCAAGACAGCCTGGCCGGGCAGTAGCAGAGGGGTTCATACACTCTAAGAAAAAAGCCTTTCAGAGTGCTAAACCTTCCTGGGACTGCACCTATGACATGGGTACCCTGTTAGTCAATGATGCAAGTATATTGATACATATTCTTATGAGATGTTAGTGGTATTGATCCCCCTGACCTCAGAATTATCATGAACTATGTAGTTTACAGACCCATGAATTACTGCAAAATTCGGATTTGTTTGAAATTTCATGGCAATTCATCCATGCTGGCATCGCAGGAAAAGTCAGAGGATCAAAAGCCAAAGTCATTAAGTAACATCCTCTGGGAACCATGAATATCTGTAAAAAATGTAATGGCAGTTCACCCAGTAGTTGTTGAGATATTTTATAAGTGGTGAACTGACCAATGATAGCCATGCCTTCAATAACAACAACTGTTAAAGGACCAGTGTGTGGGATTTAGGGGCATCCAGTGGTGAAGTTGCCGATTGCAATTAACAGAGCACTACTTACGTCTGTTTTTGATGACCTTTTATATCAGATGGTTTGTTGCCCAGAACCATCTTGGAAGTCATTATTGGACACTGGGGGCAGAAATAAGATCTGATGCACGCCACAGAGTGTACTACCATGGCATTAGGTATTCAATTAAAATTCTGATTATAAGTACATTTTAAACTGTTCACAGTTCACAGACGATGCGGGCTGCCTTCCATGGAGTCTTGAACCGCCATGTTTCTACAGTAGCCCAGAAGGGACAAACCCAACACTGGCTCTACATAGGGCTGTTTGTGTTTTTAGTGGTCAGCATAGTTCTTCCTTTGTGCTTGGAAGGAGAGGGTGAAGTGATGGAGTTACAATCAGCAACTACACCACTAGATGGCGCTAAATCCTACACACTGGACCTTTAAATGTTACTAATACTTTCAAAATGTTATGTTGCATCAGATTACCAAAATATGCCAAGTAGGTTTTCACATACAAACTATATATAATTAGATGAGGCTGAACTGGTACAAATTTGTACTGTTAACTATCAGAAACTTCTTTATAGCTGGATCAAATGGTTCACATCTGCGCTCACGAGGGCCAATTATGTTCCTGTTATAATGCATCTGTGAAAAATGGCTACAAAACGGCACCTCTATTTTTGAGTGTGCAAGCTGGCTGCCAAATTCCCAGACCCAGTGGACCAGGAACATTTGGCATAGGGCTTGTTGTAGCAGGGTCGGCGTTTGAAGGATGAACAGTGACACAGTGAGTGGGAGCAAAGCAAGAATCAGACAATGAACCTTTATTCTTGGGATTCTTGGGGGTTTTTTTTCTCTGCCAGCAGAGGTAGCGGTGTAGTCCAGCGTACAAAGCAAGAGCCCCATTCTGTCCTATCAGCACAGAAGAGAAGGCCTTAATGAGGTCTCATGGGAGGTGTAGTGTTTTTATTAATGTGATGGCATGTCAGGCAGTAGAGATATACTATGTCAGCCAAGGTTGGCTCCTGTGTGTTCTGGGATCGTCTTACTTTGTACTTCTGACATAAATGGGGCAGAAGAATGTCAACAGTTCTCAAGAAATGTGAATGAGCTGTCAAGGGATGTTTCCTAGTTTGAGAGAACATGAGTCTATGTACATCTGTTTGTATGTATGTGTGCAATTTTAACATCTGCTGACATTCACTGGTCGGGTGAAATCTCTGATCAATCAGGGTATCATCAAAGTCGTTAGGAAACATGCTCTGAATGAATACCTGTACCAAATTTCATGGCAATCCATTAGAATTAAGACATTTCAGTTGAAACTCAAAATGTAAACACTGGTGGCATTACAGGAAAAGTCAGGGGATCATTAGGATTCAATTTCTGGGGAACATGAAAATCTGTACAGAATTTCATGGTAATCTATCCAGTGTGTAGGATTTAGTCGCACCAAGCATTGAAATTGCAGATTGCAACCACCTGAATACTGCTGCCGCCTGCATTTAACAACCTGGGAATGAAAAGTAAAGCATGTAGGAGAAACTATAGTGGCTGCAAGACTTGTGAAAAACGCAGAAGGCCCTATCTAGAGCCAGTGATTGATTTGTCCGTTCAGGGCTACTGTAGAAACATGATGGGCCCTGGGTGAGTCTGTAGTTTAAAAAAAGCAAGCTTTATTCCTAAGGTAAACACGTTTGTATAGGGGGCAGAGGTGGTGTGGCTAGAGGCAGAGCCGGGTCAATCCCCACTCGGAAGGTTGTGTTCAATCCCCGGCTCCTTTTCATTGTTGATGGCTTTGGCGATCGCTGTGTGAATGTGTGTGAAAAGGGTGAATGTGGCACGTAGTGTAAACGCTTTGAGTGGTTCGCAAGACTAAGAAGGCGCTCTCAAGTACAGGTCATTTACATTTATAGTGATTACAATTAGTTTGGCACTAATGACTAATGTAAATAGTAAAATTTAGTCAAGCAAACCAGAAGAGCACGGCGACCTTGCACAAAGGTTTTGAATGTGTAAATATGGTTTCTTTGACTGGTTAGTTTTATCACATTTCAGAATTAGAATAAATCCTCTTTCTGCCAGGCTCTGCAGGTTTTGTGATTGGACTGATAAGCGACAATCACACCAAAGCTCTAGTCCAGCCTCATTGCGAGACGACGTTTGGTGTTATGCTTTTGAAGCTCTACTTTCCATGATCACCAGTGGCAATTAAACAGATGAGGATTTCATATTCCTATTATCTATTATTATTGTGGCATTATGAAGCTGGTGAGGCTATTATTGTGGCCAGCAGAGGGGGGGGTGTGTTAGCGTCACCTGAAATCCTCTATGCCTCATATGTATGTTCCTCAGAGCATTCGAGGGTGTAGGCAAAAATCGCCAGAAAGTTTCCTGTTCCATGCCTTTGAAAAATGACATCACGTCGACGTGGTTGTGTGATGGCCCAATATTTCTGTTGTGAGATGTGATATAAACTCCCACAATTGTGTGAATGATACTCCAGGTTTACTTTCCTTGCCAACCTTATCCTGTCCCCAGGTCTTAAATTAGGAAGGATGAGTACGCTACACAGTACGTACAGTGTGAACCAATGAAAGCTCAAATTTGCAAGCATCAGTGTCTTCTTTAACTGGCCTTCGGTCCTTTCACCTCTACCCATAAGCTCTAGTCTCACAACACTCTTTCCGACAAATGTTGCTACCGTCTGTGTATTTTACTCTGCTGTTAACGTATGACTTTCTCAAATCCTCCCTCCGCTGTTTTCCTTAAGGCAGGTAAAGAGATTAGCTAAAGAGATTATTAAGAGTTTTACGGTTGACAAATTAATTTTCCTAAATCACTGTGTAAGTTGTAAGCTCTACAACAACGCGGGAAGCACAGTTATGTTCATGACAAACCTCTGGATAAATATCTACTCTGCTAACCTGCTACGTGTAGTGCCTCAGGAAGTTTGCGATGTTAACCATCAGACAAATTCAACAATCTGTGAATCCTGCGTGACCTTGCAATTCCACTCCCAATCACAACCGTGTGAACCTAATCACGTCGCCATTCGACAGTTTGATGGAGCGGCTGAGGTGATGTTACTGCGAGTTGAGCTCCTCTCATTGGGCAGGAAACATGCAGCTCGCTGGTCCCAGCACGCAATCTCGTAGTCCAGATAAACAATACACTAAAAATAATGTTATGTGAAAGATTTTAGAGGCGAAATAGCACGCAGTAAAGAATCTGGAATGCCATATCTGATCAGCACTGCCTAGTTTGACAGTTTGATCTGAATTTAGGTGCGTTGAGCCTGGACGGAGCCCGTCTCCACTGAGAATTACCTGTCAATCACCAAGGTAGCCCGCCCCTAAAGCTCCTGCTTTTGGCTAATTTTACCTGGTAAATGGACATTCAATTATAAATGAAACATCGTGCTGTATGGAAGAAGAACTGAAAACTAGAGACTGAGGATAACAATTGACATAATAAATCTGAAATAAAGCTCATTAGAAACTAATTACTGAGCCTCATAACTTAAGTCAGAAGTCGGCGACTAATTTCTGCCATGAGACTGCATGGTATGTACCTTGTGTGATATTACAGCAATAGAGCTGCCCGCCTGCTGGGGCCTTACATAGAATGCAGGTTTAAGACAGTTCACGCGTTGGCTGCATTTGCAGACCGAAAGCCTATCCATTATGTAATAGCTGTCAATGGTCCAAATGCACCTATGAGAAGTTCCGCAACTTGAACAGATCTTGTATTTTTCCTGTGCAAAATGTTGATCATTTATCACCGAACTCCCTGTACTTGTTACTAGTTGATTATGAGTTGCAGAAATGTGTGACATCGAAACATTACATCTAACGCTGTCCAAGCTTTCCCACATATATAAAGACAGACATCAATGATGACAGATTCTACAAAAGTAATGAAAACGATAGCGATTGGCCCCCTGGTGGCTGACTGGCAGTATAGATTATTAGAATGACAAGAAAACAAAAACAACAAAAAAATAAATACACCAATCAATCAATCAAGAATTACATTTTCCAAAGATGGTAGTTCTTATCTGAGTGATAGTGTTAGTTTTAGCTGATCAGTTTTTTGAATTATGTATTATTAATTGAGAAGTTTATTTCACCAATAATCCACTCTGTTACATTTTGTTTTATTATTATTATTATTTCGATTTTATTTATTTGATTTATTTGTTTTGTTTAGCTTGATCAGCCATAACTGGTGAGCACCTGGGCACCCTGGTGGTATAATGTATTTCTGCAGCCCCATACGAAACAAACTGTGTGCACTGTGTGTTCTGACACCTTTCTATCAGACATGGCATTAACTGTTTCAGCAGTTTGAGCACAGTAGGCTTGTCCTGTTGGAGTCTGACACACAGGCCAGCTTCACTCGCCACGTTAATGCACTTCATTTTATTTTGTTAATAGTATTCTTTTATTGTGTGATCTTTGACATATTCACTGGCCAGCTGTCACTCCTGTGAGTTCTTTGATGATTCCTCCTCAGTCTTGCTGGCAGGCGTGTGTGAGGGAGGTAGGACTCGGCACAAGTGCTGTCCTTAGTAGTGTTAAAATGTGGTAAAAACGCTAAACAGGGCGCAAATCTCACTCGTGTACGGTCACTAAATGTTGGTCTTTTTTGGCGTAACGTTTGTTTCATTTTATATAGTGTATAGCACTTGTATGTGAGATGCTAGTTACCGATATTAATGCTGGCTAACGCAGCACACAGGTGTTTATCCAGAGAAGAAGAAAGAGGAAAGTCTTTTATTGCTCATTATTCACAGTATTAACTACCATATACATTTAAGCATTTTTTACATAGCATGAAATGAAATTGGCCTCTGCATTTGACCCGATCCTACTAAATACCATTTATTATATACATAGGAGCAGTAGCATAGGCACCTGGGGGTTCGGGTGCCTTTGTTCAAGGGAGCCTCGAGAGCAGCAGGAGGTGAAAAGTGGCAACTGTCAGGTCGTATTGCGATTTCGATAATATTTTGATTAATTGTGCAGCCTTAGACTGACCACATATCTTTTTGTAGCGTAAACGCTAATGCATTAGGGCTGAACAATTTATCAAAACATTATTGCAATATGGCCAAGTGCAATATGAAAATCACAGAAGCTGTAGTTTTTCAATAAGAGAATATATGATTAAAACAGCTTATAATGAGTGGTTGCAGTTTTAAAGGCATACCCTGGCCAACAAATCGTGTTCTCCAGTTTTAAGACTTTTTTTAAAACTATTGGTAGGATACACTGTCTGACACACAGGTTTACCAGCTGTAAAGTCAAACTAACTTGCAGTGATCAAGAGTCTATCTCATCCAGAGCTGCATGCATGCAGCCTATTAACCTTCAAATTTCTTGTTGCTAAAAGCGACAGGCTTAGGGGTTTAGTAGTTGAATTCATATTTGATTCATATTGAACAGCAATAATGACATAAACACTGACAACATTTTGAGCAGGATACAGGTCTATGAGTGTTTATTTGCATATAGAATGAATTGGTCACTCAGTCAATCACTTTTAAAGGATGATTGTAATTATGTATTTTTGTTTTATTGCTTATAATGGAAGACTAAATGTAGTAAAAAGTCAGTGGTACATTCATAGTCATACACTGCACAGCAGGCTGCAGGCACTGTTGAGAAGAGGTGTGCATGGTCATGTGATGTACTAATATTATTGTGTTATACACAGAATAAACTCACCTCTGGCCTGTGAGGCACCAGTTGTCTTTCTGTCATCCCTTCCCAAACACACAACGCAGAAGAATTCACAGAGAATGCAGAGCGGCTACACCAGGAGGAAACGACAGACACATAAAGTTACTAGCTGTTAAGTTGAACAGAAACACAACTCCAGTTTGAATGCCTGCCCGATATTTACTGTATATAGGCGACTGATTGCTAACATCCGTCATATAAACTTTATAAGGCCATAATTGTAAAGGTGTTTACAGCTTGCTCTGCTGCCCCAAAAGTTAAAAAAAATCAATTAATGCTGCTTTAAAGTTCATAGAATGTCCTGGTGGATTTGTGGACTTCCTCTGCCCTAAGTGTCTAAAAGGGAAAAGCAATCAATTACCATGATGCAGCTTTAAACCCAGCTTTACTCTGTTTCTTTAGCAAGTGTCCATGGTATGAAAGAGATAATGAGATGTCCTGATAATGGAGGACAAAGGGCTCACTGGTGGGGACTCTAATTTTGTGGTAGTCTTTGACTGCCTGATTGTGTACTACTTCCCTATGTGGGGGCCATGTAGTCTTGTGTTATTAAATTTTTATTTATTCATTTATTTTATTATTTTAAAGTTTGTTTAATCAGCAAACTGGCTTGTATGATGTCTTTGCATAAGCAACATGTATAGTTAGTATTATGGTACCCAGCATCAGTGCCAAAATGGATAATGGAGCAGTAACCAAAAGGCGGAACATAGGAGTAACTATCATTTTAAACGTGCAGTGAAGGACATGATAATGCAGATTCAGTCAACCGGTCTGTGGCCTCCTGTTTCGCGGGGCAGCAAAGGTCCTTTCACCCTGCTGCTCTAGAAGTCCCACGCCCTCCACACCCGGTCATGCTTGGTTTGGTCAAAACAGAGCCCCAAATGGAAACCAGACACTGACACACATACACACTCAGAAATCTGGGCCATGTTTGATGCAGCTTCGGGGAGATTGGAGATGTAAATGTATAAGCACTGTTTTGTTTTCTAGCATGGAAAAGCACGCCTGCACAACACACACACATACACAAAGTGTATCCATATTTATGTTGGTGCACGTGTGCATATTCAAACACTGACACACTCACAGCACAGACACAAACAAAAAACGAATCTGGAAGGCCTAAAAGAATGTGTGTGTATGTGTGTGTGTGTGTGTGTGTGTATCAAAAAACTAAACACAAAAGAGAAGGAAGGAAGAGAAGTAGGGCATAAAATCTTCCTGTGTGAAAAATGGAGGTCAATGTGCAGTAGTGTTGCTTAGAAACATTTCAATTAACGAGCTTCATACCTCTCTGGATGCTTCTGTGTAACTCATCCCTAGTGACCTCTTTTTGATTGTATTAAGATTAAATAATTTTGATTAAATGTAAACTATTTGTTAGTAAGAAAGGTTGATCATTTGTATTCCCTTTGGTGTTTGCTAACCCTGTACATGCACACATTTTAGTGATCTGTCAGTTTGCCTTGTGAAGTCCCACCTGTTTTTGCTCTTTGCTCCAATAACAAACCTTGGTCAACTTTTTCCTTTCCTGTACACTTAGATATGCTATGTGGCTAAACTGAAAAGAGTTACATTTTGAAGATAAAAGCAAGCAATGTGTGACAAAGTGTGTGTAAGAATGTGCGTCAGAAAATATGTTTGTTTGGTACAGACCCTGACAAATGTCACAATTTTGTTGTTGTTTTTTTAATGAATATTGTGATTCAAAAATCATCGTAAACCATATCGCAGTTCCTCTGTCAAAATAATCTCAATAATTTTTCTTTAACCACATAATGCCCTAATCTTAAATTAACAGTTAGTAAAACGTTAGCTAATTGGTTAGCAAAAAAGGGGTGGGACCATCAAGGTTACATTGAGTTCTAGCCTGGTCCCATGTCGATTCTAACATTGAATGGGATAAAATAGAAAGTATAATCAAGTCAAGTCCCACAGACTACAAAATA
>NW_023339740.1:2259980-2267883 GCF_004916995.1 Morone saxatilis | reverse complement strand
CCAGTTTTAATTTAGTATGATTGCAGTTTTGGTTTTCAAGTTTATTTAGTAAAAAAATTCTTTACCAAAAAACCTAAATGATTAATGATATGTATTCACAAACCATGCTCAACAGGAATACACCAACCAAAATTACAAAGATATAGATATCTCAGGGTCTCCACTGCCAAAATAATATACAAAAACCCTAACTAAAGTAGGAAACCATTCTAAGTAGGAAATAAAAGTTCAACTGAGTTATAAGATCAAGCAAAATGACTGTACTTCCCAAATTGCCACAACACAGGAAAAAAAAAACAGGAACAAAATAAATGTAAGAAAACCCCTACAGTGCTTCTTTAAAGTTTCTAAAGTTGAACACTTTTATAAACTAACCGTCACAGGATGGCTAACAGAACATTAGCAAATGACCACAGAGTCAGCTCACTCCATTAGCACACAAACCCAACAAGCAGCTCATAGTCCCAAAAAGGGGAGAAGCACTGGTTCTGGAGGGCTGATATACAGCTCCACTGTCGAGCAGACTTGTGGGTGTGGGTGATCAGGCGCTCAGAGAGGGGCATAGCAGACCTGAAACACACAGAGAGAAAGAGAGCTTTCTTTCCCCAATGCTGCTGTGTGTAACTTGAATTTCGCCTACGGGGGATTAATAAAGGTATCTCTTTATCTTATCTTATCTTAAAAGGATAGGCCGGAAGTCAGTGGATGTAATATCTCTGAACACTCACACAGTGGTTTTGAGTTCAGTTCAATTAAATTTTATTTGTGTAGCACCAAATCATAACAAAAGTTATCTCAGGACACTTTTCAACTCCTTATAAACCACAGTTAAGCTCGCTGATTAGATCTCTTCTCAAGACTGTGTATACTGTAACTTAGTGACATCTTCCTGAACCTACTATTAGCTTTGTTGCATTTTACAAATTACACATTAATCATTACTATTGGAGATTTTTGGAGATTGAGATTTTTAACCTAATTCTCAAACCCACCTTCAACCTGAGCAGAGAGGTCAAATCAGCCAGACTAACTGAAAAGAAGGTGTGGGTGTTCATAGGCCAATACCACCAATTTCATGTGCTGGGTGATATACCAGGTTTAATTTCCCGTATGATACAGTTTCATATACCACCATACATTCAGGCATAGCTGCAACAACTACTGGAACTCTTCAGTAGGCAGTCATATTGTTTGTTATGTTAACTGTTAATTTGTGGCAGTTTATAGTTTAAATGCTATTTCTAAATATATATTTTTTAAGGAAACAATGTTAAAGTTGTTGGCATCTTTTTTTTCACCTATTGGAAGGTAAAAGGAAGGTAAGAGGTACTGTATATCCGAGGGGGCACTCAGGGTCGATGGTTACAACCCAAACCAACTTAGGTTGGTGCTTTTGGATGCCACTATGGTAGGTAAATGCAGCTGGTGCCCCACTGCATCCAGCTGTAATGTCGATTTGCATTTCCATTACCCGTTTAAAAGCACTGAGTTGTGCTGAGTCATGCCTGAGATGAACCACCTCCGTAGTTGAGTCAAAGTGTACCCGACCCGCCTCCAAGCCGGTTTGCAGTGACGTACTTGTAAGACAGCATGATATTTGTTCTTATTCTTTCTGTTGCAATGCTGTTCAAACATCAAATGGTAGCTTCATCTTCTAGATCAATTTAGTTATCCCGTCTTCAATTTTTGACTTACTTAGTACATCCAGCGCAATGCAACAGACTCACAGAACTCAGATCGATCTGTAAAACTAGGCAATGCTGATATATAAATATGAATCAAAATTTTGTTACTGAGTTACCTATTTCTCACTTTAACCAAGCACCGCTTAACTAGTAGTCTCGTCCCCATCATTCAGTGGTCTGGTGGATCCAGATGCGTCCTCGCCAGATTCTGTGTGTCTGCGCCATTATGTGGCTAGGCTGTTAGAGGTCACAAACCAATCAACAACTTAAGATCTCTGCTGGTACATCCTAAAGACAAAAGTCCCCCCAGAAAAGACGACTGGAGGACCTACAGCAGGGCTGTAGCCATTTCATTCTCTTCTACCACTGACATTAGTTCAAAAGCATAAACTGCTTAGTTGAAATATTTGTGAAAGAAGAGGCTGCTTCCTGACTTCTGGGCTACATGTAATGAAAATCATGTTTGTAATTAAGATTACAACGATATATTTCCCCTTATTTTTGGAATACTTGATCTCTGAGTGTCCATGACTCTTGTATTGGAACCATTGCCTTTGGGCGACCAGCTGGAGCATGTAACGGCACAGAGTTCATTTCAAATTTCTATGTATCATATCAAAATTCCAGGGAGCATAGGTTGTACCGTGTTTGTTACTCTAACACTGACCTTGTGTGGAAGGAATCAGAGAGGCTCAGGCATCCAGCTGGGTGTGAGCAGCAGGGAGGCCAGAACACTGAGCTCACTGAGCATGTAATTAGGGAGGAGGTGTGATAAATAAATATGGAAAGACTGCATATCAAAGAATAAAATATTCTGGGAGAACATCCTCAACAGTGATATGTCTTTTATAGTTCCTACATTCAGAAACTTGGTATAAAAGGGAAAACATTTCCCCCTTTTTTTTCAGCAGCATAAGTGAAATTTCTCTCTAGAGCACCAATGCTTTTAAAATGTAAATACTGTGCTTTTGTACTCAAACTGTGTTGAAAAATTATACGCTTCTTTGCCAGGAAGAGAGGTCTGAAATTGGCAGTTGTTTGATACTGAAATAGTTCAGAGGATAAGGTGTGGAGGATATGTAGGTGGACTGGTACTACAAGTTCCTGTTAACTCTGGTCAAGGTTAAATAAGAACCTGAATCACCAAAGCCTTAAGTTTACATCTCATAACCAAGTGTTACTTGGAATAACAGGTGAAAATCAATTTATACTCATATTTCAGAGTTTCTGATCTTCACATAACCCTTAGTGTGTAGCCTATACTTTAAGCTCATATCAAAGCTGGTCAGGCTCTCTGGAAAATGTAAATATTCGATGCATGTATACAATATTGACAGTCAATTGAAAAGTTGTTCCAAAGAGCAGCTCCTGTTTCCCAAAGGATGACTGATTGACTGGCTGGTATCATCTCTGCTGTCGTCATCAGCTGTTTAACCTGTGTTTCTGTTGGACTTGCTTATCGATAAACAGCCAGACCTGGGGTCCTGAGGGGACCTTCTGGAACACCATTTGCTTGCACAAATATTGACCAGAACGCACAGCCACTATCGTCATCAGCTGCGAGCAGGTCAGTGGCATGAGGTTCGCTGAGGAGAGCCGCGAGTGTGGCATGAATAATAGGGTGTTGCAACATGTGTGTGTTTACATACTGATAACCGGTGGCAGAAAGTAACTCAGGACATTTACTACAAGTACTTCAAAAGTGTAAATAGATAAAGTTACCCTTTTACACTTTTTAGGTACTTGTTCACTTGTTCAGTATTTTAATTTTGTGCTGCCTACCTCTACTCCACTACATTTCAGAATCAAGTCAAGTTTTATTTATATAGCCCAAAATGGCAAATTTACCCATTTTCAGTGACTTTGGTGAAACTGGGTCATATGTTATAAAGAAAATGTTTCTGATTCTCTGTCTGATGTCCTCCATTTGCTCCACGTCAACAGTTGAAGGGATTGCGTTAGCTGACTGACATTAGTTGCCTCAGTGAGGCTTCACCATCATCAGCTTATCAATCAGCTGCTTGGCTACTATCTGATTTGTTAGTCTGACTAGTTAGTCAAGGAGGGATCTCTGAGGAGACCAGCCTTTACGGAAGTTTTTTACAGGACCAGCAAACCTCCTAAGTGGAAATCTTTTATAATAATATTATAATCTTTATTTATAGCTTTTCAAAATCCACGTTACAAAAGGTCTTAGCAAAAGCAAAAAATTAAACAGACACGTCATAAAATCTTCTGTTTTTAAACAGTACCAGTAACCAAGGTAGGAAAAGGCAGTTCAAAGAAAATTAAAACTCAAGGAAAGTATGTTTTAATAAGGGACTTAAAGGAGATCACTGGCAATCAGCCAACATTACCACCTCAGGCCAACTGTTCCAGCCCCCAGGCCCCTGACTGCACGCTCTGTCCCCTTTGGTGATTGGATGCTGCACCAACTGTAGGTCTGATTAAGAATCATAAATAACTTAATCATTTATTTATTTATTAGATTAGATTTTTCTCTTCATGATCTGAAAACTATTATATTCTGGTAGAGAAAAAGTCTGTTGTTTTTCATTTTAACTGCCTACCATCATTTCATCTGTCGTTGAGTTAGATACTGCAGTTTGATGTATTTACATAATATTCTGCTTTGGGCCCCTCATTCATTTAGAGTCCCCCACCCCTCAAGAGGTGCCTCAATTTGTAAGGAAGCAGGCATTGTGGGCCGTAGACTAATGGGCTTCATCTAGAACTGTGGAAAACAAGGTGCTTAACATATGAGAACTACATTGAAACATCTCCCTGCAAACAGTGAGACGACTGTCGTTTTTTTCTTGAATGAATGAAGCTCACAGAGGCGTGTTTTCATGTCTTTGCAAGCAGAACTGTCAGGTATTTTAGCTGTTGATGTCTTCATGGAACAAACTGTGGCATAACTCTATAGTAAATGCACACAGCAGTGTCGCAGAATTAACACTTGACAAACAAGTAAAATGTAAGGATGGGTGGAGTGATGATTTGATACTCACAAGCTACTAATTTTGTATGGATTCCTTTAAGATAATATAGGTAGTTACAAAATGTGGGTTGCTGCATTACTTCCAAACATTTTCAGTACTTTTATATAACATTTAAGCCAAGAATCAGCCCTGACATAATCAGCTGGCCTGTGTCACATGACTGTGGAAAATGATGTGACATAAGCACTGAACGTGCAGAGACGTACATCCACATCAAACAGCACAAACTAACACTAAAATTTTTTATTAAATTGTACTCACTCAATAGGCCTCACTGCCACCGTTGATTCTCTAGCTTTCTCTCTCGTTTAAGTCCCACAGTTCAACAAAAGAATATTCCCAGCAATAAACTCAGAAGGGCTGTGACAATCACCTGCTCTCATATGCCATCTCCACACCTATCTCCCTCCTGAAGGCAAAACCCCAAACAGAACAATCAGAAATATGTTTAATAAAATCTCAAACACAATTATTTCTTATAGAAACCCCATCCTCTATTCAGAAGTTATGAACTAAATATTTAAAATTCCCTTAAACGCTAAGCAAAATCTGTTTAAGAGTGTATCCATCCAGTGACCTGTTTTGAAATGAAACTACTTATTTTTCCCGTGTATGTATTCTGAAGTTTTATGGGTGGATGTACATAACTGACTTTGTCCAAAGGTTTTTCAACTTGACATCTTGTCTCATGACTCATGGTCATGCACAATAGCAAAGATTACTTTCTGGTTAACAACATTCATATTCTTGGGAAATGCTATCTGCACATATCCAAGTATAGGTTCAGTAATGAGATTATTTCTTATAAAGTCATAAAGAGTAAAAATGCAGTGAACCTTTTTAGTATAGAGGAATATGATTTGCAAAAAAAGCCCTATACCTTGCATTTATCTACTTTTACTTTATTTTTTTATTAATATTATTTCAGTCTCATGTCTGTTGTGGTTTGTCTTTTTTCTGAGTTTCTGAGCACCTGATGATGTAGGTTTGAGCCATGATGTTTGTACATTCAAATGAACGTTAACCACGTCCACCTCCACATATTCATATTATACTTTTCTAATAAATTATTATTAATGGATAAAAATAAGTGTAATGACCATTATTTTGAAAAGTGACATTAAAGAAATGATCGGTATTGGTATCATTAACATTGTAACAGAAATTATAGGTATCATATAAAATTTTTAAACTTTGCTGTCGCCCATCCTCAATACAAGATATTAAATCTTCAGTTAGGGAGAAATATATTTCTTCTTCTGAGCAGAGCTGCTAAATGATGCCACGAATCCAACAACTAAGATAAGCTAGGTTAAGCTAACTGTCCCTTGTGATCAAAGCTGAAATAGTCCTAAATATAAAATATAATTCAATTTGACATAGTTTATGAAAAACATGTAGCCTCTGAAACAGTCTTTATATCCCAAGGAGCACTGAACCTCTCCACTGCTGACATTCAATGGAAAGACTGATGAAATTAAATTTAATAGACCCTTTTAACAGCAGCCATTTTGACATGAAATAGTAGGGTAAACAAAAAATATCATTACCAATGACACTAATTAAGGTTCTGTTCTATTTAGTGTAGCGGAGCATTTCCAGTGAATCAGCATGCACAGTAGATGCACCCTGACTCTATTTGACCTGAATGGAATGGAACCTTAATTAAATAATGAATTAATAATCTTCACTAGACTGGTTTCTGTGTAATTGTTTTTACTGTAAGTGTAATGTCTCTCTGATTTACAATTGTCATCATCAGGAACCATTACATTATCAAACTTTACTATCTCATTGTGGAAAAATACAGTCAAACTGCTGTTTCATTTTGTTATTGCATAACCTTTGGCTGTTTGGGATAACTGAAAAGTGTTTCCAAGGAATATTTCAGACTGTATTCTCCAAAGAGAACATGCTGCACCAGTAATGCACATTCCTCATATGGAAATCTTTATCATCATTTTGGCCCTTGTTGTATTCTTTTAAATGTAATTGAAGACATAAACTGTTGTGCTGTTCCCTGAGTTCCTATGTGGATGAGTGGTTCGTTTAAAGCAGGGGCATTCCTATCAGAAACATATGTTACTGTTTGGGAGCTACTTATACTAACCCCCCGCCCACACACACACACACACACACACACACACACACCATCTCCATAATTTTTTTTTCCACAATGACAAGGACGATCTGATATTTCAGGACAGTTATATAAAACTCTGTGGGTTGACGACATGTACAAAATCAGAAGTGTACACTAAAACCCAGATTTTATCTGTTATTCCATTACATTCATATCAGCTTCCCACCCACAGACACTACCTCTGTGTGTTGCGACGAAGCCCCAGGAGGCCAATGTTGGGGAAGCTACTTTGAAACTGTAGAGATGCTGCAAACCACTGTTGACTGGAAGTAGTTAAGCTACGCCACACCACACTTTTGTTAAAGTAGTAAGCTACAAGCTGCTCATAAAAAAACAACAATACAAGGGCGTAGGTTTGGTTTGGTCTTTGTTGCTGGACAGCCAAAATGCACAGATATGAACTGTATGTGTGCACTTGACACCCACACCCACACAAGCTTGACTCTGCAAAATAATGACTGTATCCAATATGTCACAGCCTAAATCTGAGACAGAATGGAATATTTAACCAATAAATGAATGGCCAAATAAATACATGATATCCATATTAGCATATGAATTAGGATATTGATATCCTAATCTTTTTTTGGGGGGTGACAGCTGAAGAGTGACAGGAAAGGGAGGAGTGAGAGAGGGGATGACATGCAGCAAAGAGCCACAGGTTGGAGTTGAACCCATTGCTGCTGCAGCAAGGACTCACCCTTGGTTTTTAGTGATGTACAAGCTTTCCCTTGCACCATCAGGTGCCCGGACATAGCCCTGCCAAACCTTATTTGGACATTAGATTCATTTTGTCCTCGGTTTGGCACGATCATTTTCCTGTAATAGTGCCAATGCTGCTTTTGTAGAGTTACAGACTCATTAAGAAACCAGTTTATGTTGTGAGTTATATGATCTTATTGATTTATGAGTAACAAAAGAGCAGGTTTTCAAATGTATGATCTGATATTCACATTAGTCTCTGGACAGTGATATATGATTTGGTGATACTATTCAAACCTGAGTATGTGTTATATGGCTCTTTGTTGAGATATGCTGTATGACACCAGTGGCGGCTCCAGAGATTTTCTGTT
>NW_023339740.1:2255018-2259955 GCF_004916995.1 Morone saxatilis | reverse complement strand
CAATATTCCATATTTTTTTCTTCAAATGCTATGCCATGGGTGTTCAATATAACTGCCATGCTGATTGGAAACAGAGATTTCGTCAGAGCAGTTTATCACCACCTAACTTTTACAATTCAATTCAATCTTTTATGTTACGCGCCAATTCATAACAGAAGTTATCTCAGGACACTTTTCAAATAGAGCTGGTCTAGACCGACTCCTTACAGAGATCTACCAGCGGTGAGCGATCGTGAATGATAAATCGTGTTCAGCAATGAATGCACGCACACGTATTTTCAAATCACAAACTTGATCTGTTATTGGCGCCGGTACTGCTGCCGGCAAACGACTTGTGCGTTGAAGAGCACGAACAACAGTGCTATAGCCGGGGTCACCTTCGTGACGTCGAAGAACTTTTCGCCTCTAGTTGCATATATTAGCTTCTTCGCGCACAACACACAGAAACAAGCCCTGGCTCTCTCTTCATTTTTGGCACCAGCTCCAAAAGGCTTGCCGTCTCCGCCCCTTTCTTCTATCCATGCCCAGAGCCATTTATTTTAAGTCCTTTTTCAGTTAGGCGTCTTTTCATGAATTTCCCCTCCATCTCTGGATTTCGGTGAAACAAACGCTGGCCTGGATGCTGCGTTCAAGACCACTCAGAGGTAATAATAATAATAAAGGTAATAATACAGAGCCTGGTCACAATCACATTATTGACCCTGGTGTACTGCTCCAGCTCCTCCACTTCACTCTCCAGGTGCACCAGACGCCGGTCCTTCTCGGCGTTCTGGATCCGAAGAGCCTTCACTTCCTCCACCAGGTCCAGGATGGATTTCTGCTGCAGTTTCAAAGCTGAAATTTCCTCAGTCATCGCCCTCTTCGGCTGTCAGAGCCTTCTTCAGACCCATGTTGCTAGGTAACGCGAGGTAGCGTCTGCTGTTACCCTAGCCGCCCGCTAGCTAGTTTGTCAACTAGCCGCCTAGCTCCGTTCTTTCCGTCCGTGTTCCGAAAATCAGCGTCGACCAAATGTGTCAGCAGATAGTCCGATGTCCGTAATCCAAAATCAGTAGCCAATAAACACATAAATAGTCCAAAAACCGAGCACCAAAACACACAAACCCTCTCCAAACTTTTCACTTGACCTGACACTATTGTATAGTAACATGGTTGGACTCAAAATCCATACCATCATCAACAAAACATTGAATGAGGGAATATTTTTTGAATGGTGATGTTCTTCTTCCGGCTCTGAGAATCGATTCCAAGGAGCACTGAAGCTGTTCTGGAAGCTTGAGTTGGACTTTATGTTGGTTTTTCCCTTTTATTTCACACCCACCTGTAATGGCTGCCTATCGTCAACATGTTGTTCATTTGATCATCATTTCTAGTCACTGTCATCCATTTTAATGTGTTATAAAACAGTAGCCTAGTTTATTTTGGTTATTGAACCAACGAAAGACAATCTGTCATTCCTTTTGGTATGTCCATTTGATCATATTTCACTATTTCACAATTTTAATTATTGCAATCTACTCAGCCAGTTTGGATATGAATAGTGGTGTAAGAAAAAATACAATTATACGTAATAATAGGATATTGTGTCGATTCTTAAAAACACAACTAACACACTTTTTGAACCCCCAACCGTTAGATAGCAGAGTTGTAAACTGAGGGTGTGATGTTGTGTGACTGTGAGAAATACAAATGCAAATCCCATTGTTCTGGTTGCATAAAAAAGTTAAATCATAAAAGTACCATAAAATATATAGCTGCATGTCATGAAAAAAACTGGTTTCAGTGAGTTTTCAACCACAGATTATTATTATTTGGACACATAAAGAAAATAATAATGAGGTGTAAAGTTTTTGCCAGCATCGTAAATTAGTTATATTTGTATCCCTTTGCTTATATTTACTAAATCCTCCTATATTAATTCATATGAATGTCTATTGGTGGAAAAAGTACATAACTCAACACTGAATTTATATGGTTTTAGCCGACCAGGTATGTGTACCCAACGGAAAAACCTCTTGGCATCAGCTCATCGGTGCACAATGTGATGAAAAAACCTCAGCTGACTTCTGGTCCCAGCTAGTCTGAGCAAGGTCCTATTTACAGCGGTATACTGTTGAAATCTCCTCTTCCTGTGTGGTTTCAGGAGGAGAGAATATGGCCTCCACTGGCAGCCTCTGAACACAGCAAGACAGAGAATAAGAGTGAAAATAGACACTGCAGACGTCTCCGTGGATCCAGACAATTGCTAAAGAGTAGAGGTTGCATATCTGCGTAGGAGTAGTGTGGGAAAAGAGAAAAGAGGAGAAAGTTAAAGTGAGAGAAAGTGAGGTTAAAAGACATAAACTAAGAAGAACTAACAAAGTAGTTAACACAGAGAACTTTTAGGAATAAAAACAATCTTTGTGGTTATAAACCAAATGAAAAAGCACAGACTCAGACTTCAAGAACTGCCTAAGAGTACACAGTTATTAAAAAGAAATGTTGAAACTCTTGTTAACGCTCAAATATTTTGTAACTGGTTTAACCGAATGTCTCATTGTGCAGGTCAGCCATCCAGTGTGGTTTAGAGGTTAAAATTCCTGGATTTAGCCAGATCCCTTGTGGTTAGAAAGGCTGTCACTTAAGTGGGAATTGAATGGTTGCATCTTTGTTTCCTGCTTGAGGGCAATTGTTTGCAGCTCCAAACTAAATGACAAAACATGTTGTTTGTAATTGCCTAAATGACCCGCATAAGTTTTTTCTGATTAGACCTTCCTAGGATGCATGGATTGGTCATGGTCTTCCAAAACCGTTACAAATGGTCATTGTTGGATCTTCGTCTTCAGAATGTTTGAAAGATTTGAAACCACACCCATACTGTATTCATAGATTCTGCACATTAATAGGCCCTAAATGTACAGAAATTGGGTCTAGTTGGATCTTTCTTTCAACCATGATCCTGATCCTCCTGTCTGCTTCTCCAAACTGTGGACACGCTGACCTCCATCTATACTGTAGGTAATACACTGATTATAGATACTATAGTACCCCAGACAACTACACAGTGTAAAGCTATCCGGCACAATTTTATGGTGCTACATTATAAAAAGGCTGTTTAGTTCCAACCTCATTTGTTCGCTGTAATGATAATAAATCAAAATGCAGTAATAGTTTGTGCATGTTTAAATGCTTAACTCATAGTGTAATGAATTGTTTGATTGATGATCTTGAGTTTGAGCGTTATGTTCACAGCAGGTTAGTTACGCTGCTGTGGAAACTTCCTCACACATACTTATTATACATGATTTCCTCTTACATATTTTCACAATGTAACACAAAGTGCATTTATAAAAAGGTGTAGTAAGAGCAAGTTATGGAGAATACTGCTAGCTTTGTTTCGGACCTGTCTTACCGGTAGTTAGGAGGAAGTCTTACAATAACATACACTCTCACACACACATACAACCACGTGGCCATATGCGTAATGGCCCACAGATGCTCAGCCCTTGGCTCTCCAACAAGGATATCCTGATGACTGCCTGGTGGAGCTGCCAAATCTTCATGGAAACACAACAAAAGATATAATGCAGACACAAGGTGCAGACGAGAACATTATTCACATATAAGAAGATCTTTCAGACAGTGAGATTGGACTTCCAGTGGAGCCAACATACTGCATAAAGTTATATCTTGAGATGGAGCAGAGTACAACCATGCATGCATGTAGGAACAAACAAGGTTCATTCAAAAGTTCTTTAACTTGCCTTGGTATCCTACATTATAGCACTCACATCAAACAAAGAGCTTTTTAAAAGGCATCAGGCTTTTACTTTAACTTCCCCAAGAGGTCTTTACCAAGCAGCAACCTCCGTGGCTGGTAAATAAAACCAACATGGAAGTAACAAATACTGCAGTTCCTCAAACGGCCACTTGAGGCTGGCTCCAACAGTAAGTCAATCTCCATAAGGCCAAATATTAAAATTTACAGCAGAAATATAAATGTTTACAGCCTGGTACTTGGTTTCTATAATTTATTATCCTGTTTGTGACAATTGTGCAGGGGGTACATTTTTATACAACTCACAAATTTAAAATATATTATGGCTTAAAGTTATGCATAATGAATTAGCCAGGTTTTATTCAGCCCACCTCAACTCCCACACACCACATCTTTGCCCATTTCTAGCACCATTCAAGGCCACTGTGATTAGTTCAAAGAAATACAAACAAAAAAGGATTTTTTCTTTCCTCTATAGCAGAATGATAATGCAGTAATGCAGCCAGCGCTGGCTATGTGAGACTCAACCAATAACAGCACTTAGTCATTAACTGTCACTGCACGCTGTGTGTCGTTTACTGTGGGTCAGTAAAGGAGCTGTAACTTTCCTAAACTGTAGATGCATTATGCAGATGTGCATGAGGTGATGTTCAAAGCAAATGAGGAGGGTGGAGTATGAGCAGCACATTGTCTCTCTGTTTCCCTTCTAACAGGATATGTGGCTCCCTGTGGAAGACTGTTGTGTCAGTGCAGGCTGAGGTACCTCAGGCTGCTTAGCAGGCATATTAATACACATGCAAGTAGAACATGTAGGCACACACGTATTCAGTCACACAAACATGACCAAGATAAACACCTTTCCCTTGGACACACAGTGCAGAACACACAGTCATCACCTCATGCTGTTTCTATCATCATCATATCTTCTACAGTATAAATGATGGATCACAGAGATTCTGCACAGCCCTTGACAACCACGGCTCTCTGCAATCCCCCAAAGCCAATTAATCAGCCCAGACAATCTGCTCAGTCCTAACACACTGAACTCAATTCAGACATAAAGGTAAATGGTAAATGGACCTGTACTTGTATAGCGCCTTTCTAGTCATCTGACCACTCAAAGCACTTTTACACTACGTGCCACATTCGCCCTTTCACACACATTCACACACCAATGCTATGC
>NW_023339740.1:2233279-2254984 GCF_004916995.1 Morone saxatilis | reverse complement strand
ATACTTCGACACGTGGCAGGAGGACCGGGGATCGAACCTACAACCTTCCGATTGGGGGACGACCCACTCTGCCTCTGAGCCACAGCACATAAAGCACCTCCTGTCGAGCCATCAGCACGTAACCTTGAGTCTGTCTGAACACTATAAAGCCAGCGGGAACACTGATAAGATACTAAGATACTGATAAGAAGATGTGTACATACAATATGCAGTCTCCTGTGTATGGCATGATTGATTGTAAATTAGCCTTGGGCTAAACAGAAGAAGAACTATAGTGTGCAGAATATAAGAGAAGCTAAAAAATCAAATTTTATGTGCTCCTGAAAACACATGTAACTCAGTGTTTTTAGCTGTTAGCCTTAGCTTTGAGCTATCCCCAGTAATGTCAGATGTGTTGGTGACTTGATAACACCATTGTAGTGTTTCAATGTACTGTCATATGTTTGATTTTACAATTTATGTCTCTTTGAAATTCTTCTGACAAATATTTGCTGAAGTTTCTAGGCAAGGTATAAAATATGTGAGCTTGCGCATGATGCTAGATGCTATCATTCATTGGCCAACTTGCTGTAATTCAGCTGTCTGTATCTTCATGAAATGGCATTGTTTCATACAAGAAGCTGAAAATAATGGTTAGCTCACCTCCGATAATCATTACTGTACGCATTGGGTCTAATATTTTTAGCCTCCTTGTCTTAAGTTGGCCCAGAACCTCTTTAGCGATACCATCATTTGTCTGTGAGTGCAAAAAATTCAACCAATGAAAGGCTACGCAATTTATTCATGTTAAAGGACCAGTGTGTAGGATTTAGTGGCATCTATTTCAGATTGCAACTAACTGAACACCGCTCCTGTCTGTATCTGGGAATGAAAATATACTGTGAAGAGTGTAGGAGAAACTATGGCGGCCACAAAACCCAAGTTAAAGGCAAACTGCCCAGTGTTCGTTTCTCTGGGCTACTGTAGAAACATGGTGGTTCAACATTGCGTACTCTGTAGAAGAAGATCCGCTCCCTCTGTAGATAAAAATGGAAGGTAACAAAGATACAAAAATTCGTATTAATATTATATTCTATTTCTGACAATAGATTCTCCTACATGTTACACACTAGACATTTGACGCATTAATGATATTTTTCTTTTTTTTCGCAATGTGGTACTTACTCTAGCCTATTTAGTTACTAATAAGGGAACACACAATTTATCTGCTACTGCATCACTTGAAATTGTAGAAACAAATAATGTTCCACAAAGCTGGTAATAGTACTTCACAATAGTACACATCTCATGAAAAGACCCAAGCCAACAATGAATCCATCCACTATTGTGTGTGTACCCAAATCCTGCTATATCCTCTTCCTCTGTGCCATAGAGCTCCATTCTTGTTGTTAAAAACACATCAATGAGCCACACTGTTGCAACCTGAACACACACAATAGGCAAAAAGGTGAAGTGTGTTTGGAGCTGAGGTGGGCTGAATGAAGCCTGGTTAATTAATATGGGGCCTTGCGGAGATTAACTCACTGCTGGAGCCAGCCTCAAGTGGCCGTTTGAGAAACTGCAGTGTTTGTTACTTTCATGTTGAGTTCATTGACCAGCCATGGAGGTTGCCGCTTGGTAAAGACCTCTTGGGGAAGTTAAAGTAAAATCCTGATGCAGGAAAAAAACTCTTTGGTTGATTAAGGGGTATAATGTAGTTGATTTTGACTCAATCCACCTAAACACCGTCCTGCAGCCATGAATACTCACTAGAGCACCAAATGTGGATTAATGCACCACTGAAAATAGTCCCCAGAAATGCACTATTTCCTCCTTTTGAGTAATGGTTCATAAAAACTGCAGTGACTGTTTCAGGAAATTACTGAGCCTTTTCTCTTAAATTAGACTATAAATTTGAGCCATTTATATATATTTTTCAAGGATTTGTTGACAATGATAAATAAAGAACACCCTGAGGTTTATCCTGTATTTCTGAACCATTGTGAAGACTTGGGGATTACCTGTGTTTTACATGTATTTGTTTCTTATGAACATAGGTATATCATAGACAGTGAATGTATCTCCACTAGCTTATTAAATAAGATCTTACATTGGGACACCTTTTATCACATACTTGACTGGGCCTGTTTCATGTAGCATTTGCTCATTTGTAGCTGCTCAGCCAGCAAGCCTATAGTGGCATCTCCCTCTGTACATGAAATCAAAGCAAACAAGCATGTTCAGCTAACTAAATCCACCTTTCTTAGTTAAATAAACTTCAACAATAACAGTGCCTCCTGTGTGTATATGTGGAAAGATGTTGCTAACAACAACTCCTTATGTGCCCATGTTTTGTGAAGTCGCTCACGAGCCAATTAGGTGCAGCCTCCTGTACAGTATGTTTATGTCTGTGAGTCAAGGTAAATGCTTCCACAGTGGGATGGATCATATGGGATGAATTAGCCATTGCCTCCCCCAACCTCCCAGCTCTCTGTGCTCCCAATAACCTCCCACCCCAAAGTAATGCATGCACACACACATCCTTGCCCCGACGTACTGTACATCAAATCTCCAGCCCAGATCTCTGAACCCATCATCACCTTCATCAGTTGCAACACTTGAACAGACTTCTTATGGAAGGCGAGTCATCAACTTCTTGCATTTGCAACTTTATATGCAGTGACACAGTCTGGTCCTCCCGTGTGTGTCAGCAGGGATTAAACAGTGCTGGATCACGCACACTGATCTGGATCTAAAGGGATGCTATTCTGCTAGCTGTGATTATTGTGGCTCACCTGGGGCTTGTTGGTTACAAACCAGCTGTGGTTATACAGTATGTGTGGAGTCAAGGCAGTGTAGGCCCCGCCGTGATCGTCAAAGGACACATCCTGTAGGTCTCAATTTGAGATTTTGGGATGAGTTCAGGGTACCCCTTTAATTTCTACATGTAGATTCAGAAGATAAAAGACAACCACCATGGATTTATACTGTAGGTCAGGGGTTTTGAAAGTACAGAGTTTACTTGCTTAGTTTAGCTCAATTCCTGGATGCCTATGGGATCATTAATATGTTATTTGACACTCAACAATTGAGCCTGTCTGTCTTGAGTCTGTCTTATTAGTTTCTGACTTTGGGAAAGTGGGAAATACAGTCAGATTCCCCAAAACTACAATATCTTTGAACTATCTCTAACCAAATCACACACATTTAGGCTGTTTTATGTGATCCCACTTTGAAAACCTCTGTAGTAACATGATCAAAATCACACCACAGTCACATTCATTTCCTAGGGGAAGCTTAGCTACATGCACAGTCAACTACATGGGAAAGGTCGCTTGAATGACATTTCTCTGCTGATTGGTCTTTGGATAAAAGTGTCAAACGGACGAAGAGCAGACTCCTACTAATTCACAGCTTTCCCTTTTACCGAAATTAAAATATATTCTTATGTTGATTCCATGCTCTGAAATGATTCATTGATGATTTTATAAATTTTTTGTTGATATGTGCTATCTTATTTGCAAGTTATTTCACATCGCTTCATAACTGGACTTTTTCTTTGCTGCTACAGATCATTACATAGATTCAGAGCCTCTGACCCATTTAATAAACTGTCAGAACAAAAACAGACAAGTACATTACGTACAATGTCAACAAGCAAAGCAAATACCTTTACATAAGTTAAACTGCTGTGTGACATGCAGGTCTGTAGCTCCCAGGGAGGACACAAAGGTCACATCCTTGGGATCTTTATCTCGGAATAACTCATGTTTATATTATTTAAGGTAACATATATTTGCTTTTTAAAAGGTGGATATAATTTATATTAAATACATTTTGTACTTAAGTGCCCTTTAATTTGACCACTTTCAGACAAAGAAAAATTAAGAAATACATGAAATAATAAATACAATATTTAAACGATTTCAAGTAGACCATACAGCTCTTAGAGTAGACCAACATTTAGAGCAGAGCATCAAAGTCTGACAAAATTCTGAAGCGTTCTTTTTCTATGATTTCTAAGCAGATTTATTTGCGTTGGACATCAGAGATAATGATATATTCTCTGAAAGTTTAAGTCACACTGAATGTAAAAATATGTCTCCTTTCCATGTGTTCAGATTTGAGTTATTACTCTGATCTCTGACGCAAATTGCAGCGAACCTATGCTAAGGGTTTTGAGGTCTAGTTTAATTGCCTGTGTGAGCCATGTCACAGCCTCACTGTGAAAACCCGATTTAGTGAAACTCAGGAGCTGGCCAGCCATTAACAGGGGGGAAACATTTTCTAAATTGGGCCATTCATACCACTTTAGCACTCCTACAACCCACCCTCCCATTGGCTCTAAAACCATAATGGGCGATTTCAAGTAAGCCGTTAGCTTCCAGTAGGGCAGCAGCATTTATCTTCTGAATGTAGTGAACATGCTCATGAAATGAGGCCACGTTTTTGTTTCTTCCCCTCTGCTGTGACTCCTTTTTGTTGCAAGTTTCCAACACTGTAGAAACATGAGTTTGACATCATTGTTTTGCTGATAAAGAAATTAATCAGATGCATAAGATTCCAATGCATTGGACAATTTGGAACTGGTTCTCAATTCCCATCCCTAGTTAGTTTATTTTACACTAGTGGGCATGTGTACGTTCTGGTCATGTGAGAATATATAGCAAGAAGTAGGGTATCAGGGTATCAGGCGACAGGTTGAAATGTGTGTAATGATAATAATACAGGGCGGCTGTTGCTCAGAGGTAGAGCAGGTTGTCCACTAATCAGAAGGTTGGTAGTTCGTTCCCCGGCTCCTCTCGCTGCATGTTGAAATGTCCTTGAGCAAGATACTGAACCCCAAATTGAGTGTGTGTGAATGATTAGTTTCCATTCTGGTAAGCAGTTGGCACCTTGCATGGCAGCCACTGCAATCAGTGTATGAATGTGTGTGTGAATGGGGTGAGTGTGGCAGAGCCTTTCCAGTGACCCAATCTGTACAATAGCAGCACCCTGACTAAGTTTGACCTGAATGGAACAAAACCGTAATTAGAATCATTGATAACACCTGTGTTTACCCTACTATTTCATAACAAAATAGCTGCTGTGAGGGGGAGGCACTTATACAGTACATTATAAAGTAATTCGGAAATCCTGACTACGGCTACGGACAAAAGCATACCTTTTTTTCTCCTCTGGAGCACGTAGAGGCTGTACAACTTACTAAAGACAACGCAGACATGTGTGTTTCTGTTCAGTTTTATTTGTAAATGCATCTCAGATAGAACAAAGAAAAAATATATATAATATATTTGTATGTACTGAAACGTTAAGTTATGTACACATTTAGGGTTTCCACTAGAAATCGTCACAAGCACTGATTTGTTTTAAGATATGGTATCAGAATAGTCTCTGTGTTTCCTGGATGCAGCGACGTCCACTCCTGCATATTTACATACATTCATAGGATGCGATAAAACACCTGTGTTCACACAAGCATTAAAAATTCAAAAATTGAATGAAAGGAATGATGTACAATGTTGTGTACCCCTGCTCGTTGTCGCTTTACATACATGAATTACACATGGACGGCACTGTCACACCCCTACATATTCACAGCGGGGCATGCTAGCAAACAATTAGGGTATTAGAAAGTGTGTCATGGCCTCAAAAGGGATGTTATGACTACATTTGCCAGAAGCTCATCCTCCTGGTAGTTCAGCACCATGGTGTGTCCACTGATGTCACCTCAACGTAACGTAACTGCCGGCTGAGGTCAAAGGCTGTCAAGGGTGTCTCCAGTAACAGATAAAGCAGAGCTGAGGCAGATTTTGTGTCAAGTCGTTGGCAAAATAATAGTTCAAATAATGATAGCAGAATGAGACATTCAGTTCCGTGGCTATGCACTTACTGACATGGGCCATATTATGAACAGTCATTTAACACCCCATTAAAATATGGATCATCATGGACCAAAGAGCCCAATTCTCCAAACCATATGGCTCTCCAGTAAGGATTTTGTGGTATAGTAAGGCCAGATAAGCGAGACAAATAAAAGACCAGCAAGTAGGTACACATGAGCTTAATACAACAATGAAAAAAGATCATATAACACTGATCAGAAGGCGGATATAAAAATCACTGTGCGTTTAACCTTTTAGATATGATTTACGCTTGCATTTCATGTGCTGCTCTGTCATTTTCCTCCTTTTGTCTCAGCAGGTTCTTCCCAGTAGCTTATGGTGAGATTCCCTTACTTTGTTATGCAATCAGTAGTTCATGTCCCCATATTAGAGCAGGTCTCACCCTGTGCATCAATGCAAAGTTGAATAATAAAAGGTATTCTCCAACCATACTGTCAATGAACTGTGGTGCAAGGCAGCAAAAACTAGGACAAAGCTATCAGAGAAACCTCACAGCAGAAACCTCTGCGGACCCCGGGAAGAGTAACTACTACTCCGGTAGTAGCTTATGAGGATCCGAACGGACTCCAGACTTCCTAAACATTGCATAAGATGAGGAATGTCCAAGACATTGGCAGCTTTCCGGAAGATAAAAGGCAGTTGTTTTTATCCAGGTATGGACACGCAAGGCTATTACCAAAGCTATCACATAATCCAGACTGAATGAAAATAAGCTTATCTTATCTTCTGCTGAGGCAGGCGATAAGGACAGAACAAACATAAGGAGTACAACATACCAAAGTACCAACAGCAACAACAACCTTTAGCTGATTACAGGATGGTAACTGTGGTTTACTCTTGTACAATAAATTAGAACAATCACAGACTGCTGAAACAATAAGCAAGGCATGCTCCCACACATCTTCAAACCGACTTGATGAAGGCGCAAACATCTTGCACACACCTGTACGTTCGCACTCACACTTTGCTCCCATGGCCTAAGTCTGTATGACAGTGATCTCAGCGTCCCCAGCGTTCCCATTGATCCGAGCAGGAAGTCAGTTTGCTGAGCGAACTGTCCGGCTGCTTCGTGGAAAGCGGTGGACTTTGATGTGTTTTGACAGGTGGTCACTGCGGGCAAACTTCTTCTCACACACTGGACACTGGTAGGGCTTGACACCCGAGTGGGAGCGCCGGTGTCGAGACAGCTCGTCCGACCGGGAAAACCTGAAAGGAAGAAGGAGAGATGTTTTATATTCAGGGTCAGAGGTGTGGCTTCAAGTCACGAATCAGATGACCTTAGACTTGCAACTTGGCTTTGCCTTTAACAGCAATGACTCATGACTTCCGTTGACTGAGAATGATTTGATATTTTTCCTAGAGTTGCAATGATCCACCATCATCCATCACTTTAAGAAAAAATGTCCAAATTCTCTGATTTCAGCTTCTTAAATGTAAAACCTTTCTGCTTTCTTTGGTCCTCTACTTGCCTGCTGTCTGGTTAATATGCTCGCATTAACCAAGTGTCTGAATTAGCCAAAGATGATTTGTAAGGTAAAGGAATCATCACTCTGTAATATCTTCCTAATATCATGTGTGGATTGTGTGTTTTTTTACTTACAAGAGCAAAAGAGTCCTCTTTATTCAAACAATCCTGCTGCGTCACATCAATTTCAGTCGTTGGAATCTCCCAGTTAAACTTTCATATCATAATAATTATATAAGGCTTAGTAATTCTGAATCATGACCTCCAGTAGTCCAAGCAAGTAGCTTGTGAAAAGCAGGTGCAGTTGTAATCTCTGCTCAGCTGTAATGTGTCAGATAATCTGTCACATCCTCCAAAAATAACATTAAAACCTAGAACTGTAGTGTTTCTGCATTCTCAGCCAACAAAAAGTACAGCCCTATATTAATCTTTATATTTTAGATGCAAATTTACTACAACTCTTAAAGGGCCAGTGTGTGGGATTTAGTGGCATCTAGCAGCAAAGTTCTAGAAACATTTGAATAGAGCTTAGCCTTTAAGCTTGTAGAAGAAACTACAGTGGGCACGAAGTCGTGAAAAACGCTGAAGGTCCAATCTAGAGCCAGTGTTTGGTTTGTCCGTTCTGGGCTACTGTAGACACATGGTAGTTCAATACTAAAGCCTCCATAGAAGAGGACTCGCTCCCTCTGCAGATATAAACATCTCATGCTAACAAAAACACAATGATTCTTATTTTCAGGTTATTATACACAAATGAAAACATACGTATGAATATTATATTCCATTTCTGACAATAGATCTTTTTGCCCAACCCCTACAGAAAGTGAACTATAAGAGAACAAAGGTTCTAAATGTCTCAGGTGTGTGGTTTGGAAAAGATGATCATACTCTACATGTGTCAAACCAGCTGCAGCCAGACACTGTTTTGTTCATGAGGAAACGTCTTAAAACGTTTGATCTGATAAAAACTTTTATCTTTAGAGTAAACGTGTTCTAAGGATATTTCACAGTGCCGAACTTGCCAAGCGCCTTTATGATGAAAAAAAGACAAAAACCTCTATTTTTCCACTGCCGTTATTTTATATTTCTGGCAACTCCCATGTACACAATGGCTGCCGAAGCCAGGAATCTTCTCACCGAACCCCACAGCATAATTATGAGCAAGAATGCCTAACATGTTGATGCTACAGCTCATTTGCCTGTAACTCATTTGAACAAGCAAAACATCGCAGCGGGGTTAGCATGCAAGGCTACTTGGCTGGAGCCAAAGGCTTGACAGCTCCGGGGCTTCATCCCAGCAACTATAGTTCTCTGAAACCGACCGTCCCCGGCCAGGCTCTGCATCCCAGATGTTACTCTGCTGACCTGACATGATGATGAATCGATACGATCGCACCCTGTAATTAAGCAGCAACACATAAAGGGCTGCAGCAAAAACACGTTGTTTCTCTCCGTCATACAGATACAACAAGCTTGCAGCTAAGAGCTAAAGCAATGCTGCTGCACTATTAGACATGACAAGTTACATGCAACATCTGACAGCAGTTTATACAAGAAGACATTGGCAATAAAACAACTCTGAAAACCTACCACATACTTTCTAGAAAAAACTGACACATGCAGATCAAGTCTATACATTGACTTTGGTAGACGGATCAGATATTAGTTTTGACTTTCTGTGCAGTTAAATCTTCTAACCAGGGGACTGAACGGGACTGGGATCTCATGGGAAACATGTTGCGTGCGCAGGATATATTTGCTGTAATGTGGAGCGGGCGGTCAGCGTGATCAGCGCAGGATGGATGCGGGATGAAATTTCAGACATGAAAATAAAAGAGGCTAATGGCTTAAACAAATGTTTCATATAATGCACGGTCTGCCAGTAAACTGTGTGCACTCAAATCTGATCTACAAACTGTTTTAGGTAGTTTGTAGCGATGGTCTCATTCTGTAAACGGTAACACAATCACTGCCACTCTGAAGTCTGACGTTTCACCATCTGGTTTGGATCTGCTGCTATGCAAAGCATCAGAGGAACGGACAGGATTTATAATCTTTTTATCCACTTTTAGTCCCAACTGAATCAATTCGAAACGGTTCTTTTTTAAAGGGATTTGTTTTCATTTCCTGTCAGCTGAAGGTGTTTTTGGTTAAACAGCTGAATAACTGAATTCATGTTTCTTCTGATTTAAAAAACTGCAGGCTGATTTTAAATAGAAAGCAGTGTTGGATTGGGTTGGCACATCTTTAGAGGCAGACAGAAATGAAAAGCAGTCGATCCTGTGCAGACCTCTTCTCCTGACCTTGAAAGAGGGGTACACTGCATCCAGTATGAGTGTATGCAAGTTTCTCTCTTCCAGTTAAGCATTCCCCTCGTGTGTGGGAAAATTACTCCCAGAACACCCCCCCCCCAGAAAGTCCCCAGCTTCATTCCTCTAACAGTCAGCCTGAAAGAGCTGAGTAACCCAGCCTGGGCTCTCTATGGAGCAGAAAGATGCACCAGAGTCATCAACTGTACTGCATGTTTAGGCATCTTTTCAATCTGCAATCAATGTAATATATTCAGTGAACGGCTCCATGGTAACACTGAAGCACAAGCTATGCTGAATCATTACAGGCCATTATACGTTGGTCCAGGTTCGATTCTGATTGGCTCCAGGGTGTCCATTAATTCCATTTACTAAATAGTTCCAGTGAAACTGTGTGACTGTTCTAAGTGAATGACTAAACTGAATGAAAACAAAATGGAGTAAGTGATGATCCTCCCAGGTATTACTCAAACCCTCAGGTTTTACCAGGGAAATTGAGTTATAAAAAGCTCAATTACGGTTACAGAAAGCATGAAAATATAAATGAATGGGTTATCTCTATCTCTATACCATGGTATAAGCGGGAAAATGTGTGTAGCATTCCAGTTCTCATTCAAGTTCTCTTTGTGTGATCTGTCAGCACCTGCCAGCACTAACTCTGTGCTGGCTAACTTAATGTTCAAATCAAAACTTCAACACAGACTATGGGTGCCACTACTTTATTTAAAAGTAAAAAACACTTCATTTAGTGACTGACTGCTCACTAAACCATGCACCCAAAAAAAAGGATGTGGCTGTATCAGTTGTATCAGTGCTCAAGCCTGGATAACCGACTGAGAAAACTGGGGGCCCCAGACTCCTAGGAGTCCTACAAGTTCCAGCTTCACTTGGTTTTTGATCATTTGTACAGGGGGCCCTGCGTCAAAATTTATGTCTAAGACCTTAATTATATTAGTTTCTACTGCACACATGGTGCACATTCCTAAATAAATGTGCTTGGGGCAGAGGTCAATAGGGGCCCGACAGCTAATTTTCTGCCTTGGGTTAAATCCAGTCATGGTTGTGTTATGTGTGTAATTTATTTTTAAAGTTTATCTTTATATTATAGAACATAAACCAGTGGCTACTAACAGTTACTGTAGATAGGTGATGCTAGTGTCCTGGTAACTTTTGATGCAGTGTTTAATGTTAGCATGGAGCAGCGGAGCCACTGATCTACAGTACTGCAGACGTTGTTATGCATTTGAATATACAGTAGCACACTCAGTGCATCTTTCAGCCGTTCCCTCCCTGTTCCTCCCAGTCTGTGAGGAACCTTGACTGATCCCTCTCCTCCCTTTCAAGCAGTGTGGCAGCCTGGACGTTCCTAGCCCACAGTCATGGTAACTATTCAACACTTTGTCTTTGTTCGCTCCACTTCCTCACCGCTTCTCCCTTCAAATGATTGTGTGCAAAACTGAAACAGGCCTTTTTCTCCCCCTCTATCTGCCTCCCCCCCATACCACCACCAGCACTTTTTCTCCTGTCTTTTCTTTTTTTAAATCTTAGTGACTCTCCACTCCTCACTCCATTCGCTTGCTTCTTTTACATTTTTCCCAACTTTTTTTTCTCCTTTGGTCGGCCCCCTCATTTACCCCATCACATACAGTGACACACACACAGAGACACTAACACACACACACCTACACACACACACACATACACTGGTTCTCACACGCACTTCCATCCAAACTACATCCTGCCCTTTGTGCACAGACAAGAGCCCTTTGTTAGTTGGAACACACAGCCTGGATTACTACTGCACAAATTTCTGCTGCTCCCCTCATGTATGAGGACGCACACAGCATTACAAGTACAGTACAGGACTGGCGCCGGGTTGCCAGGTTGTTAATATGGCACAAAGGACCAACACAAAGCTTTTAAGGGATATTATTGATCACTCAATACCTGCGTGTAAAAGGAGGTTCTGTGTTTAAAAGAGAAGACTCCTCCAAGACTGATCTCTAGCAAGCTGTGGCAGGTAGAGGCCTGATTACATAACAGGTTGGGATAGTTTTTGACTAGAGTCCTCATGCACAAGTAAATGTAAGCATACCATATGTACAGATCAATGCAATCATGCAAGGTACACAAAAAACGCACACTCCATGTCAGTACATGCCTGGTACTGATTTATATGTGTAATGTTAAGGTCTGTGGTCCCCGAGGGTCTAGTATTAGGGTCATATTTCTCCTTGTCCATTAAACCAAGCAGCATTTAACTGGTTATAAAACAGTCTCAATTTAATACTAATACATCTGTATGACCTACATAAACAATCAAAACCATCAATTAGAAGATTGGCTTTTTAGTTATTATTCCGGATTCCCCTTGAAATCAATGAAACGAGGAAGTGGAAACAGTACTGCTTTTGTCCACAGAGACTGCCAGACTCCACACAAAATTAAAGTTGTAGGGGCTGGCGTCTGAATTTAACGACCTGGGAATGAGAATGGGCTGTGAAGTGTGTAGTAGAAACTACAGGGGCCGCAAAACTAGCAAAAAACCTGAAAGGCCCTATCTAGAGCCAGAGTTTAGTTTGTCCGTTCTGAGCTACTGTTTAAACATTAAAGACTCCAATGGAAGCCTGACCCGCGGCGTCTGTCAGATAAAAACGTTCATTCCTAAGTAACAAAATCACAGTGAATCCTATACTTCAGTGATTATACACTAATGAAAATATTATATTCCATTTTTACTAATAGATCCTCCTAAATGTTGCACATTGAACCTTTAACACTTGACTCCATTAAGTGCAATGAAATGACAAAAATAGGCTTGCACAGTGTGAGTAGCCACCAATTCTGGAGATATGTTTTCCACACAGTAAATTCCCATTTCTAATCATGTTTTTGCAATGGTTTGGCATAGCAACTGGTTTCTATGAAGAACAAACAATGACAATGATCTGGACAAAACAGACTTTGCAACTCTATTGTAGAAAAATAGTGTAGTTGGTAAAAACCAGCTTTTACAACACAACGGAGCAAAATAGCGATCTATGCCAGATATATTTATGACACACCACCTGACAAGCATTTTGGAATAGTGGGTAAAGTCTAAAGTGAAGGAGCAGAAGCACCACAAAAGAACGGATCACATATAGTCTAGGGTTAGGCTACATGGGTTGCATTCAAGTCCATTCATCCATTCGAGTGTTTTGTCTCTTTTTTAGCAATTAAACTGAACTGTAAAGCTGGATAGGTTAGGGTGCATTACTGCCACCTACCAAGCTTGATTATTTACACTATATAATCATTTGTGTATTACTAACACAATATCAATGTTTCACTTTTAAATATCAGAAATATCACCAATAAGGAACCACTAGCTAAAGAGAACATGGCTGAGGAAGTCAAACACTACACTCATTCTACCAGTTTAAGTCAGTCTCACTTCATGACCTGATGTCCTCAGGAAAACAGCCAGCTCAGCTCTGGCAGCTCTGAAGATCAAGTCACACTCCATCACACACTCATAAACACACAGACACCTTCACTGTGATGAATGTAAAGAGACGCTTTACTTTAATGAGCACAGAAATTGCCTCACTGATGAAGACATCCAAGTTCTCTCCCTGCCTTTCTCCATTACACACAGCAGGTTCCAAATTAGATCTTGCTGCTTTATACAGCATACACAAATACACACTCATACTGCCCCAGCAACTGCACAGCTGTTGACTCTCAACAGGAGGTGCCCATGTTGTGCCCATGTGACTGCAGCCCACATGCTCCGTCCCAGATTTAGTTTACATCCACAAAAAAAGACACCCCAGCTATTCTTGCACATCCCACATATCTCACTGCCTGACAAGTGTGATTGTGTAAGCTAGGCCGTCTATATTGCCACCGCCTCACATTATCCCAATTAACACTTTGGAGGCTGCATGACAGCCATTAAGAGCTCTTCAGCTCCAGGGCTTAGCGAAAAGAAAACAGTATGATTGTTTTTCCTCAGCTTTTCTATTACGGATATTGAATAACTATGAACATGTTGTCTCATTGCTGAAGCATACTGCTGGCATCCCACAAACAGAAACCAAGTGAAGCCTCGCCTCCATGTTAATGAACCCTATTACCAATAATGACATTCGTGTTGTAGAGCTGCTTCTTTAGTTATTAGCTGCTTAAAGAGACCCTGTAAGTCCCCTTGCCAGTGCCAATAGATGACCCTCAGCGACAGGTCAGTTCAAGTCAGTTAAAATCTGCACCACCCTTGGTTCCATTGAGCAACATGATACCATCCACAGCTCAAAGAGATGCCCCACTGACATATAATTACTGCTGGTTCCAGCAGACAGGTCACACTAACAAATGGGGGTTAAGCCCTTTTAAATCATGCAGATGCATGGTAGAGTCTGTGGTTATTGCTGTCCTGGGAATAAACAAACCTTTAAACAGGCTTTATACAACCAGTCATAAATACGAGTCAGTTAAATCTGGTAAGATAACAAACACATGAATCTGCAGTGTTCAGTTATGGTGCTTTTGATCAGACAGAGATCATTCTGTATATGAGGTGAATGTTAAAATGTACATAGAAATACATTCATTCAATCAGTTCACATTCCGTCACCAGTACCCACCTCCATCCACAGCCCTGCCAGTTGCAGGCAAAAGGCTTTTCCCCCGTGTGCCTCCTCAGATGGGCCTTCAGGTGGCTACTCTTGGTGTACATCTTGGTGCAGCCAGGGAAAGTGCATTTGTGCATTTTGATAAGATCCGCCACCGGATTCTTCTGGAACTTTTGACCTCCAACAAGAATCCCTGATCCCTGACTGGCCGAGCTATCCCCGAGGCCCAGAGGCTTGGCTGCAATGGGGACAGGAGCGATGCGTACAAACTTGGAGGAAACATTAAGGTTAGGGGAGGGCAGGATGTGGGGCACCAGGGCAAAGGTCTGACCTTGGATGTTGACCAGTAGCTGTGCAATTTTGATGTCTGAGGCTGAGGCAGGCTGTGGGGGCTGGGCCACTGGGGTAATAGGCGCTGCTGTGGGCTCCTGCTTGATCTGAAGGGGCTGAATCTGTAGGATGACCGGCATCCCATTACCGTTTGTGCCACTGTCTGCTGATGAAGGTTTGTTGCCTGATGCCTTCTTGGCCCCTGTGCTGGATTCATGTGTAGGGTTAACTGATGTGGTTTTGGTCTCACTGGAGGCAGCAGTGGCTAAGCCAGCAGTGCTGGCAGTGGGGACTGTTTGGTCTGAATACTTAGTGTGCTCCAGCTTAGGCTCAGGGGAGGCCTCCCTGCACCACTCCAGGCCAACTTCAAGACCAAGAGCCTCCTCCAGTCCCATACCCATGCCCGGGCAACTTTCTCGAATCTCCTGCTTCATTGTTACCACTTCCATATTCTCCTCCAGGAATTCTTCTATCTCTTCCAGTGTGGGCTGGAAAGACCCTCCAAGTTGTTCCTCTGTCTCCACATTGGACCAGGTGAGGAAGTCAAAATTTTCCACCTTTACAGGCTCACGTTTCGAGGGCTCATCTCTCCGTGAGTCCCAGAGGAAAGTGGATAATGGTATAGGTGCCACAGACCCTGTTGGCACACCGTTGGCACTCCCTAAAGAGGTCTGGGACAGCAGTTGATCCAGGATGCTGTCCTGGCTCTCAGCACTAGAGTTACTGCCATAGCTGGAGCTGAGCACCTGGGAATCCGGGCTGGAACAGGAGCGAGGGCTGGACGACTCGCTCAGGTCGTCCTCTGAAAACGGCGATGGCATCACCTGGTAGGAGCCCAGGTCTGTCACCATGTCTGACAGCCGATAGGCCTGTGAAGAGCCACTGTAAGGAAAAAAAGTCCCCTTGCTAACTGGGGAGTTATCTACCATCCCTGGATAGTGCCAAACTGCTGTCTCTTGTTGGACTCAGAGTCTCTGCTTAGGGTGATTTATAAGAGAATTATTCCTTGTGCTGCTGGGAAAGTTAGGCCAAACAAACCCAGGTCACCAAGGCCACGCTTCCCACTCGAGTGAGATAGTGAAACACCTGGTGTGCTCTCTCGGGGTGGAAAAAGTAAGCGTCGGGGAAACACTGACAATCCAAGGTCTCCAGCCAGGATATCTAAATAGAAAAAACAGAGACAGTAAGAAGTCTGTTAATCTTAATCCCACATGTGCCTACTGCTCAAATCCAAAAGAGCAGTCCGACTTTAAAAACAGAGTTTTAGGTGATTATATATCTAGTGGAAAATGTATAAGGGGGCATATCCTCACATCCATCTGTCAGCCTATTAGTCTGTGTTTGCAAATTCTACAATTTGCAAGTTGATAGTTGAATGCGGCTGTCACAATATCAGTGATGCAATCACACAGAGGATAGTGAGTCACTAAGCCAATGCATTAATTGTTATAGAGCCACTTAAACAGCATGCCTACTGCACTGGTTCCTATCCTTCTTTGCTGGTGACCATTTACACCCAAATGATGCCTACTCTTGACCCCTTGTGACCCCTCGTCACAGGTGTCAAAGACTGATGTTCCCATCTCAAAATTATTCTTTTAGATGGTTTTTGGAGTCTTGTTGTACTTTAAAAAAAGCAACTACTGTTGCATGTGCGTAATTTTAAATTGAACTTAAAGACAGTTTGACAAAAATGTCACCCCATCTGCTGATAAAGGCCATGAGACGCAGGTGAAAGCTCCGAAATAATTCTAGTAAGTAGACCTTGGGTTAAGAATATTTTTCCAGGCTGACTGTGTTGTGTCTTCTTTTTCTCTATCTTGTTAATCATCTCATCACCGTTAGATTTATCCTGCAACAGACTGGTGGGCCTGCTGTAGCTATACTGTAGACTGCTCTGATGTGATCAATATTGATCTGTTTTTTTTCTTTATTTTCTGATATTACAATAAGTAGAGCTGCAACAATTGATTGATTGATTGATTAGTATTTCCAGCAACGGATCTAAAAAAAAGGCCCAGTTTGATGACAAAAACTGTCAAGTTTGACACTTTAATTTAGATACATTTTAAGAATAATGTGTCAAAAAACAGAAATTTTGCTGCCATTGCTTGATCCTACAGTATAGCAAATGTAATATTTGTAGGTTTTGTTGCACAAAGACAGTTTATGACATCGCCCTGTACACTGGGACACTGTGATGGACATTTTTCACCTTTTTCTGATGTTTTATAGACCAAGCAATGAAAATAATCAGAAGATTTTTCACATATTTAAAACAGATTTCCCATGGCATTGTACATTCTACTCCTTTACTATGTTTTTATTCATCTCCGATTATAACAGGTTTATAACCTATTTACTTTATTTAAGTATCAGATTCTAAGTTTATCACTTACGGATCAGTGGTTTCTTTCCATGTGGCTCAACAGCACTGACAGGAGGCTGCACGGTTCCACTTTATTGCATTTGTTTTGATAATGTCCCACTATAGACTTCATAAATAGGTGATTTTCCTGGAATAGAGAGCGTCGGTCATACTCAACCCCCTCCCTCAACCGTCCGCCCTCCCTTTCCAGGGGCCCCTGGAATGATCTGAGTGACCGAGAGTAAACCCGACCAGAGAGAGAGGAGAAAAAGAAAAAAAGGAAAAAAAACTGTCAACATTATTATCTGCAAACACCGCATGGGGCAGCTGGGAGCAGCGTGCGCTCCGGCGCTGCATGCGTAAATCACCTGCTCTGCTTGTTTACGGGCCGATAAGAGAGTCACCTCTGAGTCTTGAAGACAGATTTTAGGTACGAGTCGTCAGATGTATGGGTATGAAAAGCAGGCTGGTGCATTTCTGTTTCTTGCGTGGCTTCTGCTGCGGGGCACATTTTCATGTTTGTGCAGAGGAGCTTGGACATCACCTCTTATTACATTCTTACACAGCGGGGACCTTGCAGTTGTAATCATAACTCGACAGAAATCGTATTTTAAAATGCATAATAACAATAAATAAGTGTTAAAGCATCAGACTTTGCAGGCAGCATGGTTTAGATCCGGTCACACGCGCAGCTGCAAACAGGAGAATAAAACTCCAAATCCGTTCATTCGTCTATTTGTTAAATTGCGGGAGAGGGAAAAGAAACCACAGTAGAGCACCATATCGGAGTGTGTGCCGTGTTTTTCTGCCCGTCCCAGCCGTGGTGCATAACGCATGAGTAGGCGCGCGTCTCCGCTCTCAACGTAAACATGTTTTCGTCTAGCCTGCTGCAGCATATGGCACCGAGCGGACACATGCGCACCCTGCACCCACCAGTGCGTAAAACAAACCTCCATTCTTACCTTGTTCACTCAAAGCAAATATAATCCCAATGCAAGAGGCGCGGGGAGGACCGTTTTTATCCGTTGCATCCGTCGGGGCAGAGTAATGCCAGAGCAGCTTTTGCCCTTGAGACTCGCCATGCAGCGGCAGCAGCGGTAGCAGCGTTCACACTGGACTGAATGCTGGCTGAGTTGTACTATATGACCGTCACATGACTGCCAGTGTGCGTTACACGGGTACTGTAGTGAGAAATGAGAGGCTGCCGCTGAAGGCTCGTCCCCGCTCTGCAGCCTCATTGGTCGGCCGCAGTGGGACGGAGGCGGGTCCTCCGGTGTGTCACTCACAGGTTCTGCTGCGTGGAACAACATGTGGGACGCTTCGGCGAGAGAAGGAAGGGAGTTGTAACGCGTTATCAAGCTGAATCACAGGGGATGTAGGCAATAGAAATGGGTCAGTTGGATTCAGGAATGTGGAGGATATGAAGCAGCCGTCATGTTTGCATTAGCAGAAATACTGTTTCACACCTTTTAAAGACCTAAGTGATCCCAGATTGTATAACTAAAAACACAGTCCTCACATGTTTTATGTTTTTCATGACTCATTTTAAGGACCAGTGTGTGGGATTTAGTAGCATGTAGTGGTGAAGTTGCAGATTGCAACCATCTGAATACAGCTCAGTCTTCCAGGTGTGTAGGAAAAACTAGGGTGGCTGCTAAACTTGTGAAAGTTGAAAAATGTTTCTAGGTATTTTTGCACAATGAAATTGCGTGAGAAAGTGTAAATAGCAAAAATAGTTGAGATTTTCTATTATTATTATTTGGTATAATTCATTAAAAGTCAAAGGTAAGAATGCAATCGCACTGTTTGGAGTGTAAATGTGGACATTTGCATCACACAAGTCTCCATCTTCACAACTAGAAACAGGGAAGTGAGTTTGGTGACATATGGCCCAACGTTTTGTGCAGGAATCCACAATGATTGGTCAAATTTGTGGAAGAGTTGCAGTGATTGGACAAAATTGCAAGATTGTTCAGAATTCACAGGGATTTGCTTAGGTTAATTGTTGCAGTTGTTGCAGCAATTGTTGCATACTCTTTCTTTACTTTTCCAAACTGAATTATTTACACATTATCATCATATGCGCATTATTAACATGATATCAATATTTCATTTTCAAATATCACAGTTATCGTCAGTACCAGTGTATTGTTATCACTCTCTTTTCTGCAGTTATTGTGTTCACTGTTTGGGTTCATTGTACAGTTGTTCTCTATTATTATTGTTATGCATTTAATATAATATGAAATATCCATAGGTCTTTCAGGGTTTGTCAGTTTACTAAATGATAGAAATGGAGTCACCAGGAAAAAGGCTGGGAACCACTGTATTATATGGACCTTGTGGTGGGATTGTTTTATCAACTGCTGTTTTCAGGGTCAAAAATTAACTTTGAGCCTCAACTTCAAATGTAACTCTTGCAGCTGCTGTCCCAGCCTATCAGAGTCCTGTCGGAGGTAAGTATGGGTCACTGTAGGTCAGAGGCACTTGGGGGCTATCAGTAACAGGCCTCACAGCAACATCAACACTTCCTCACACGGAGAGGAACTCACTCTCTCAGGAACAATGTGGGCGAATCAGTCAAGCTTGACAGGAAGCGTTTCAAAAGCATTAAGTTGTTCTTTAACGTGCTGCTTGTCGAAGTAATCACTCTAGGAGAGACACGCCACAGAGAGAGTGAGAGTGTTTTTTTATTCTGGGAATAACAGCTGCAGTTAGGTGTATCCACGTAATTGGCTTTGAGGTGGCAGACTTTTTCTACCCCACGCCGCTACGTTCCAGCGCCTGGAGGAAGGAGCCGAAAATAGACTCTGAACTGGCAGTGTTGTGTTTTTAATTCTTCCTCTTTGTGATGATTGTGCTCATGATTACATGGAAGGTCTATCTGCTCTGATGGGCCTTTGTTCTTCTTTTCCTGTCAAGAGGGAGCGTGCTAACTGATGATGGGGTTAAATAAACATTTACAGTAACGACAGCTGTTTAACTTACTGTAGAGGGGTACACATGGAAATAAGTGCTGAAAACATGTTGGAGATTTACCACATCGAGTAGAGGATAAGATATTGATATAATGACTTTAAAGGTCCAGTGTGTAGGATTAAGTGGCATCTAGCGGTGTGGTTGCAGATTCCAAGTCCCTCGCTTCGCCCAGTGTATAGGAGAAACAACAGTGGCCTCCAAAAACATGAAAGGCATAGGGCAATTGTTTGATTTGTCTGTTCTAGGTTACTGTAGAGACATGGCAGTTCAGGTTGGCGGACTCTGCCAGAAGAGGACCCGCTTCCTCTGAAGATAAAAACAGCTCATTCTAAGGTAACGATGATGAACAATGATTGTTATTTTCAGATAATTATACACTAATGAAAAAATACCTATGAATATTTACCTTGAACGTTTTTTTACAGAATTTTACCATTACTATGTTGACATGCACAAGAGATTCATTTGTTTGCCCTTATTCTATATAAAAAAAACAATATTCTAAGCTACACTAAGCTGTTTACATGGCTAATGAAAATTAATATTCCACTAATATTTCCATTTCCATGCAGCTGTGCATGTTCTGATTAACATAACTGTTAATGACATACTGTACGTCCTAGAGAGGAATTCCCCGCCTTTTCAAACTGCAGTCATGTTGCTCCTGTGGTAAAAGTAGAACAGCTAGCTAAAACTGTGTTTCTCATCACGACCAGAAATGTGGGCTTTTCTTTTGTGCGTGCATCTCTACTCCAGCCTTTCAAACTGTAATTGGTTTGTTTACACACAGAGCTGACCGTAAACAGGCAAACTACAGCAAAACCCCCGTATTCCGAATGCACTGTATATGTGTCCAAAAAATGCTCCTAAAACCGGAATAATATCAGCATATCCCACAAAAATGCTCCATTCGGTATAAAGCCACTTTAGGAATATCCAAAGGGAGTATGTTGTTTACATGACCCTTATCAAATGTTGTGTTTTAGGTCACTTGATGAGTCTAAATCTGGCGAGTGACCACAGAACTCTAACATTTAACTAACATTTGGGCAGTAGCACTGCCTCCTAAATTGAAATTTAAATAATTTCCACTGTCAGTTTGCATCAGTGGTTATGAAACCTGTTTCAAGCTGCAGTAGGTCATTTTTATTAAAATAACTTTTTGTCATTATTGCTGAAACTTTCACAATATCCTGACAGTAGAACACGTGACAGATAATCTGTGAAAAAATCAGGTTCCTCTGGCTCCTCATAGAGCTCCTAATGGCATTTGCAAGAATCCACCGGGCCTGAACAAAAAAAAAACAACCAATCAGAGAAAGATGGAAAGACGCTTTGGGCTGGTGGCTTGAAGATAGCTGACTGTTGAGTCTCATTCCCAGTATTGATATTTGACGACCTGTGAATGAGACTCAACAATCAACTATCTTTGTTGTGGGACAGCAACTGGTTAAACCTCTTCCTAGTCCTCTCCTGATCTCCATCATCACCTATACTGCATTTTATGTACTGTTCACTCTTTTTTAATAATGTTTCTGTTTCTGTTGTCAGACAACCAAATGAGCATTAATTGATTCAATTATGGCTCATAATTGCTAATTAAAGCAGGCAAATCCTAATTCTATGCTAAGATGATGCTTAAATTGATTTAATGGTGTCATGTCCAGGAAACTTTGTTAAGTTAATTCATTCAGTTTTGTCTCGTGTCTATGTTGTCTTGTGATTTCCTGTTTTATTTTGGTTCCACTTCCTG
>NW_023339740.1:2228265-2233179 GCF_004916995.1 Morone saxatilis | reverse complement strand
GTTTTGACCTATCCTGGGGAAGGGGACTTGATAATGACATCTATTTTACAGCTTTTTGAAACATTTCACTTCAAAAAAAATTCTCAACCTTATGGTGGCGCCAGAGGAAGAAGTTCAGGGGGGTCATTAAAGTCATTAAGATTCATCCTCTTGAAAATATGCAGTCTGTGTAAAAACAGTTTTGTGCAATTCTATCCATTTTTTTGAGAAATTTTACAGGGATAAAGGTTAAGGTTGGATTAAACCTTCTGCTATTCGCTGACTGTCTGAAGAAGCATGGCTCATCATGAGAACTTCAAAGCTAGCAATGGAAAAATTTAAATATGCAAAAGGGTAATTAATTTCCACAACCCCTTCATATATAGAAATATTAACCGTTATTATATACCGAGCCTTAACCATTGAAATTCCAGGCCTTGGTCGGCATGCGTATATATTGTATATTTAGCATAAATTTAGCTTCTCAGATCCATCCTTTGACAGTGTGAGTGGTACCTATACACGTTCTAACAGAACACATCATAAAAACGATTTTTGGGTTTTTGGGGTCTGTTGATGCCCAAAGGCTTTGAACAAATACAGTTAGATTTTTTAGCCCGATAGATGTAGGAGTGACTTTGATAGGTGAAGGTACGGTTGTCAAGAAGATCATCTAGCCTGGATTTTAGCACGCTCTGTTGTTCTAATTTCCATTTGAGTTACATGTATTCAAGCTTCCACATTGAACATAAGAGCATCATCTATTCTTACGTTTGTGTGATGTAAAATGTTGATTTGACTGGCTGCTGTTGTATATAAGTACTCATTCGATTAGAATTAATTGCTAGCAGCTATACACTATGCCCCCCTGTGGTCAAGCCTATTATGTATGTATTATTGTCTGTGAGTGCATCATATTTTCTTCTATTCCTGTCGACTGTTTTTATCTCCTCACAGTCAACCTGATGCTGAATGACACCAAACCCTCAATTCACTGATTTGCTGTAAGTCTCTTTCTTTCTGAAAATGTCAGTAGTAATGACAGCTGCAGTTTTATTATTCTTGCTGGTAAACGGTCGATGATCTCAAAAACGTGATGAAGCACATGGTTGATGTGAAAGAGGTGCAGGTGAACATACATGTGAAGTTGTGTATTCCAGAAAACAAGACCACGTACAAATCTTCTGACGACCAACTTGTCACTGTTATAAATTGCTTTGGTTTGTGGACCATAAACTAATTACATATCCATCTGCCTCAGCTGTACTTTGTGTGGTGGTAATTAGCAACTGATAACTAACCTGACCGCACCAGATGGTTAGTTGCACAGAACCATCAAGTCATCGCTGGAAATGGCTTGAGAAAGGGCTTGGTAAGCAAGGCAAACCAGTGGGTCAAAGAACAATAACTACTTTCCCACTTGTCCCTTTCACCTCAGATGGTATTTTTGCCTCATATTCCTCATATTCCTCCCTCTGTGCCCTCTCTTCAAATCTCCCACAACCCCCTGGGAAGGCAAGCAGTTTCACAGTTTGAAAATATCTGCATTAGAAGATCAGCGAAGCCGGTCATCTTGAACATGACCACACTGTGACTAAAGGCTACAGCAGATGGTTTAGAGCGAATTCAGATTGTGTGTTTTACTACATTTTTTACCATCACATCACTACACACATCACTAACCGAGCCTGAATTAATAGTTATTTTTCAGTTAATTTAGGAAGTTGTGAACTTAACAATTATCACGTTGTGTCACACTTACTATGATTGCGGTGTATATTTGCTGTCGTTAGTAAACCTGACATTACTCTGCCTGGGAAAGCTTGTAGCTCAACCAGTGTTGGCCTTCAGCGTACTGGTCAATATGTGCATAGCGTACCTTGCGTCTTACAACAGTATTTCTTTTCTAATTGCAGATATTTGTTTCAAACTGTGTAAACTGCTTGCCTCCCAGGGGGTTGTGGAGATCATGAGATCAGAGAGGGCACAGAGGGAGGAATACAGCTCGTAGAGATCTAGATCCATGCTATCCAAGCCATAATATGGTTATCCTCCTGATGGTGTAAAGGCAAGTGGGTCACAAATAGTTAAAATGTCTTCTCGATCTTAGCCCAACACTATCGCGTTTGCCTTTGATAATACTAATCCAAGCCTTTCTCAAGCTCATTGTTCCAGCGATTGACTTGATGGTTTCTTGCAATTCTATACATTTCTGGTTGTCGGTTCATGTTTTTGTTAGTTATCAGTTCTAGATTATTCCACCACACAAAGTACAGCTGATGGCAAGATTGTGAATTGCGTATAATTAGTGTGTATGGTTGTCCCCTCAAACCAACAGCATTTCAATTAGGTTTTGCTTCTCTTCGATAGGCTGCAATTTGTTTTTTTAATTTCCATTTAAGTGTCTTTTCCAGCCCTCAATTTTATTTTAGATAGTGCATAATGTTTTTCATGTTTACTAAATTTTATCATTACTATAATCACACCATTTTGTCCACGTTCCATCTCCTAATACAACTCTGGTATCAACGTGCCAATTGTTTACTTTTAAGTGAAGTGCAGTGGACCTTTTGTTGTCTTAGCATGCTGTTTTACATGTTCATCTTTTGAAGTCTTTGTACCTGTAACATGCAGTGGAATGCAAATACAGTTATGAAACTAGTATTATATTCTTCATAAATAGAAATATCCTAAACTTTTGGAGTTCAGATGAGGTTGGTTTGTGAGGAAAAATAGGTTTTCCAATGGTATTTCTAAAGACTGCTGCTTTTTTAGATCCCCTATTTGATAGGATTTATTTAACTACCATTAACCTTTAAAGCTTGTCTCAGCCGTTGTGTGCTTCCGTATTTTTTTTGTTTTCACAACACATGTTGCACTTTTTTTTATAAATCATTAAACTGAGCACATAACAGTGACAGTTGGTGTTCAATGAAGATTTTGTTAGTGGTCTTGTTCTGAATACATCATTGAATTGTCATTGTTTTAGTTATTGTTTCACTATTCACGATGGTTGCTTCAATGCCACTGTTTTGAGTCATAAACGTTTTTTTACAGCAAGAATAATAATATTTACTTGCAAGTGTCATTTGACTACTGACATTTTCAAGAACAATGAAAGAGTGTACTTGACAGAGTAAATCAGTTTGAATTCGAGGTCTTGGTGTCATTCGATTTCGCATCAAAGGTGCTGTGAGGAGATAAAAACCAGGCGACACGAATTATTGAAAGAAAATATGTGCACTCGACAGACACAGTAATACTTAATACATAATTTGAAGTTGCCTGACCACAGGGGGGCATGGTGTATGCTGCATGCAATAATTTCGATATCGAATGATTTTGACTTTATTATATAGGCCCAACAGGCAGCTATCAATATCAACATGTTTTATTACCTATTTCACACGAAACGTATTGTAAGTATTATGTATTGATTTTTTCCCTTTGTCTCTCATATGTGGTAAACTTGAATAACATGTAATCCATAATGGAAATTATGAAAACAGAAGCAGTGCTCAAAATCAGTTTTGGATAGAGTTTGTTTTACAGTACCTGTTGTATTACCTTAATCATATTGGTTAGTAGCTCCCTACATCCTTTGGCTTAATTAATATTTTCTACGTATTGTGTTTCTATATGAGTCCTTTGGCATACGAGACCAGATTTTAAATCCAAATCGTTTTATTTGATGTGTTTTTGTGTAGGTATACGTGTATGAAGTACTTTACTCACTTATTCAATAGGATGGTTCATGAGAACTTAATTTATGCTAAATATTTAACCTATATATATTTATTCTATTCTTTGCTATTTGCGCAAGCCTGGAATTTTCAATGGTTGAAGGCCGTTAGATTTATTCGATTATACGGTTTAAGTATTTCCTATTATAATTGTGAAGGTGGGGTTTGTGGAAATTAAATGTTTACCTTTTGCATTATTTTGTAATTTTTTTTCATTGCTAACTTTGAGTTCTCATGATTGATGCATTGTTTTCCTTTTCCGATCAGTCACGATTAGCAGTGAGGTTTAATCACCTACCTTTTTAAATTTCCTTTGATAAAGATTTTCTCAACCATGGATTAGATTTCGGCAAAATGTTTTTTTTACACAGATGCATATTTTTCAAGAGATTTGTGTTAATTCTTATTCTTTGACTTTAATGACCCCCTGACTTTTCCTCTGGCGCCCACATAATAGTTATGTTTTGTTTTTTTTAGGTTAGAGAATTTTTTGTTTATTGTAAGTGAAATTTTTCCAAAAGCTGTAAATATATGATGTTCTATGGTATCAATGCCCCTTTATCAGGATTAGGTTCGATAATTTGCTTTTGGTTTTGTGACCATAAAAACTAATTACATTGTATATCCATTTTACTTTGCCTCAGCTGTACTTTTTTTTGTGTTGGTGTTTTAATTTTAGCAACTGATTAAACCTTAACCTGACCGCTTACGAGATTGTTTTAGTTTCATCAGAACCTCTATTCAATGTCATTCCGCTTGGATTTATTGGCTTGATGTAAAGGGCTTGGTAAGCAAGGCAGAACCAGTGGGTCTATGAATGTAACTAATTACTAACTTTCACTTTTGTCCTTCCTACCTCAGTATGGTATTTTTTGTTGCCTCATATTGTCCTTTCTATGATTTCTTCCCTGCCTGTCGGTGCCCTCTCTCAAAGCGTCCCTACTTTTTTTTTTTTTGATTTGTTTCCAAGTTATACCCCCTCTGGGAAGGCAAGCAGGTTTCACAGTTTGAAAATATCTGCATTAGAAGGTATCAGCGAAGCCTAGGTTTCATCTTGATACATGATGACACTGTGTTGACTAAAAGGCTTACAGCTAGATTGTTAGAGCGAATCAGGTATTTGGGTGTGTATTTGTAAAGGCTTGTGTGTTGTGTGTGTGTTTTGGTGTTGTGTGTGTGGTGTGTTGGTTTG
>NW_023339740.1:2203404-2228240 GCF_004916995.1 Morone saxatilis | reverse complement strand
GTGTGTGTGTGTGTGTTGTAGTAATACAAGCTTAGACTGATAGTGTAGGGCTGATGCATGTCCTTGAAATTTGTGTTTCTATAGATTACAGGCTTGGTTCTGTTTCCTGGCTTCAGGACATGATTAAACAAAAACTTTCAATTTGGAACAAGATTTCAAATATGCATATTTTTATGAGAAACGACAGTCAGCCTAAGTGGATTGAGGTTCAGGCACAGCCACGTCAGCTGCATCTCATCCTGTAAAACTCCAACAATGACTCAGCTCTGTCATATCCACCTTGCCAGATTTTTCCTTCTGCTCAGTCAGTCCGTTTCAAACCAATCTTGCTTACATAGCTTGTTGCCCGTTATGTTTGCCTAATCCAGTTTCTCCTCTTCTTGCAGTTTTGTCTGCTTTGCTCTGGTCCCTGTCTCCAGTTCTTTGTCCTGATTTGGCTGCCTGGCTCACCACCAGCTTTGCCCCACTCAGCACAACCAGCCACCAGCCCAGATCCCCACACACCCAGGAATCCCCCCAGCTCAGCTCATCCATGGCTCTCAATCTTGCAATAAACACTCTTAACTAGCTTGAAGCTCTCAATCATTACCCCTCTCTGATAAAAGGATCCTTGATGAAACTACAGCCAAGGCTCATAGGCCTCACCTCCACCTCTAAAACCTTTCTGCTGACACTGCAGGCCAAAACAACCTTTAAGGACCTTGGGCACTGGGTAGGTTCAGTACTTTCTCCAGGTGGATTCCTCAGACACTGAGTAGATGCAGTACTTTCTCAAAGATCCTCTGCTGACAAAAAAAAACCCACCCCTGTGCTTCCTAGTCACATAGACTCTCTCCTATGGAGAAGAATTATGACATTGGTAACAAAGACCTTGTTGCTGTTAAACTGGCTTGGAGGAATGGCGCCACTGGTTATAAGGCACAGACCAACCCTTCTATGTGTAAACAGAAGAAACTATTCAGTCAGCTAAATTGCTAAATTCACACCAGGCAAGGTGGGCTCGGTTTTTTGGGAGATTTGACTTCACTATGACTTACTGTCCAGGTTCCTGTAAAAACCCCAGTCATTGCTGTAATGAAAAACGGGTGTCTTTTTTATATGATTTCTTAGCAGACTAATGGACTTTCTTGCAGTAGACATCTGAAAGTGTGCATTACACTGAAATCGTAGGTTCCTGTAACATTAATCTTGATGCCCTGTCACAGCAGTTTGTCGCTGAGGAAACCTGCTTCTGATTTGGACCACATTCTGTCATCTGTTTCATTGCCTTCATCACTTAGGACATTGAGTCACTGGTTATGGTCCTGACGGTTTGTTCCTAACTCTGTCCATTCCAAGATTCACCAGTGGGCTCACTCTACACCTTTTACCTACCTTTTGGTATTCATTATAGTATATATTATATTTAAGTACACTTGCCTTCTTCTGACATTATTTCTGGTGGCCCTACATGGATGCCGAAACCCGGTCCTTCAGCGCTGCTTGTTCAGTGTGCATGCAAAAAGAAGCCCAGCTCCTATGTCACTCCCCAGTCATCCTTGGTCCCATGATGCCTCTGATTTTGTCAACAGTCTCCATCCATCTGAAGGTAAAAACGGTCACACCCACACCATTTTTCCAAAACTGCTAATTTCCTTATTCCTGCTAAGGAGATCAGGGACCTCCTGGTAGATCACATCATGGTCACATACGTAGTAGTGTAGCTCTTCCCTGGTCCATGTCCCTTAAACCTTGTAATAAGTATTCTTTTTTAACTCCAGTCTCCTCACCTCTCTGTGTCTCTTACTTGAGTTCACTAGCTTAGCCATAACAACCTATTTTCTATGCTGAACAATGAAGCACACACTGACAAGAGAAATGAAAAACATTTCTCATTTTTCTCTCTCCCATAGTATATGATATTAAATTCATTTTCAGTCATGGGTAGTTACCCTGTGCATAACGATGTGCCTCTCAGGTGCCGATAAAAGCTACAATAATTACCCAAGGCTGATGGAAGTGTCCTGCAGCATTCTGAGAGGCTTTTGGCTTCATTTGATTTCTCTCCATTTCATTTCTCCCATACAATATATGGAATGCTGTTTAAGAGCGAGGATTGCTCACACCTAGACGAGGTTCACACTGCAGTTCTTCATGTTTATCTGCTCATAAAACATTACAGTTCATATCTTTCCTGGAAAGCTTGTTTCTTGCCTTGTTATGAACTGACACTGATATGGTTGGGAAAGCACATGCAGAGCAACAATACACAAACCCCTGCAAATGCCAGACCATGTATAATGGTGGACAGCTTCAATCACTGTTGTTGCTACTTAAACTTGATATATGTTATATATTATATATAGTATTTGATGAGTAAGAGGACTAAGTGATAAATCAGGTCATCAGTAATATGTTTTTTGTATGATGATAATTTGGCCATTGTGTTTTACAAAATGTTACAAATAAATTATTACAAGGAAAAACTCATTAAAAGACAAAAAATGCATTATTGAATTGATTATGAGATATTAAAGTTTGGGACTAAATCAAACATCAATCAAAAGTAAGTATTTTTCAACTAAATGTATCAACATTTGACAGATCTTGCCACTGTGAAGATACAGTATATGAGACTGTTGACTTTTCTAGGTTGGCATTGATGAGGAATCTCTGTTCTGTTCACTCTGACAGGCTTGAAAAGTGAAGTGTGGGGGATTTAGAGAACCGTTGTTTTCTTTGTGAGAGATGCATCAAAAAATGGATGACAGAAGAAAATGCTTTGGGCTGGTAAAAAAGACAAATATTCAACTGTCACAATAATGCCCGGGGAACTTTTTTTTTTCACAAATCATCTTTTGAAATAATTCATATTTTGCAAATTATATTCAGAGTTCCATTTATATTTTCCTGGGAAATGTCATCCCCTTACTATTTTATTCAGGAGCTTTTCATCCACATCTTGCAATCTTCATTGGCTCAAGAACCCCAAACTGCCTTGCATAAAATATATTATTCTTCACCAACCCACACTATTTACCCATCATTTTTGTAGTTTGCAGTGGTGTTGAACTGGACCGTATTATATTGAGGTGTTTCGCTTTTTTTTTAATCAATTACAATGAGTTCAACCTCTTTGACAATGTAATTCAAAACTAAACATTAATGTCTTTTTAGAGAAATGTCATGGCTGAGCTGTTGTATTTGATTACATTAGGTATTACAGGTGTACCTAATGTCATGTCCAGGAAACTTTGTTAAGTTAATTCATTCAGTTTTGTCTCGTGTCTATGTTGTCTTGTGATTTCCTGTTTTATTTTGGTTCCACTTCCTGGCATTCTGTCTGTCTTGTCACAGTTTTCTTTCTCCCTTTGTTCTTGGGATTACCTGTCTCCGCCCTGATTGTTTCCACCTGTGCCCTTACCTTGTGTGTGTATATATATGTATATGTGTGTATATATATATATATAAAAAATTAGTCCGTGTCTCCCTTTGTCCTGTGCCAGTTCGTCTTGTCCGAGAACCAGCGCTTTATCCATGCCACTGCCATTGTCAGGTCTTGTTGTTTTGTCACTTTGTTTGTTAAAGAGTGATTTTCTGTTTGTTTTCTTAGTATTACCTCGTTAGAGTGATTTTTGTTTAGTTAATAAAAACCTTATTTTGAAACTTTCGTCTGAGAGTTGTGCATTTGGGTTCTGGTCCATAGTTCAATTGTGACAAATGGCCATATTAAACAAGACACCTTACAAACATACAACTGGTAGCTACACAAAATGCTTCCTCCATAGAGCCTGCTTAGTAGAAAAAAATAAAAACCATATCAAATGTAATAATGCATAATGTACAGAAATCATAACAGTTCTACAGGCTTTAAAAACTGATTTGATTGAATAAAATCCTAATCCTGAAGCCAAAAGGACGACTAATGTGTATTGGTGGATTACTCTGAGCCTTGAACAAAGTGTTTGCTCTCACTTACTGTGTTGCACACAAACAGCAGTTTGAACAAATGTCCACACTAAACCACCATTTCTTTCAACCAAGCTGCTAAATGCTGCCTGCTATTTGGTGCTGAGCAGGTAATGTACAGTGGGTTCATCAGAACTACAGTATCAGAGTTAATAAAATAGCCCCCTGCTGCTGATTGAATCAGAACAAAACAACCATAACAATGAGCTGAAAGACGCTAAACCGCTCTGTAGAGCTTAGGAGAACTGCAGAGTTGGGTGATGACCATTCAGATGACTGTGTAACATAAAATGTGTCACCCATAGTGACAAACCCACAGATAGGGTTAGTAAATGTAAATTAATAGTGGCCCATTTCAGGAACTAATTAGAGCAGCTTTAAGTAAAGAATTTGAATCTCCTACGACCTAATGCATTATTAACTATAGTTCTAAATGTATTAAGATTATAGCTAAAAACTAGTAAACAAAGATCAAACAACCATAATGATCACAGACTAAAGAGAGTTCAATAAGACTTTAGAATGGCACAATGCCAAGCTCTCTGTTCTTTCTCTCTGTTCACCTCTTTTTCTGTCTGTGTTATTGTCTAACAGGCTGGCAATTATACAAACTCAGCTATATTTTCCTGGTGTTCCTGTTCCTTGTTTGTACAGAGGGTGCTGGGTACCACAGTGCTTGGCAGACAGATACAGTAAGTCTTTGCCTTCTTTTTAGTCTCAGTGAAGTCCTCTGAGATTGTCTTGAGGTAAATGAAAATGTAAAACCATTTTAACCATACAATAAAACAATAGTATTTCACCTTTTTCACACCAACTGATGAGATTAAAAACTACACACACACACACACACTACACTATACTTTACAATTTCTGTACGCTTACAGTGGCACTCAGCCCAAACCCATTGGTTTCTGCTGAAGATGTGAATCTTCAAAAACTCTGCACACAATGTAGTTTCATATTCTGAAAAATGTTCAGTAGTTTCCTTAAACAGCTGGGCACTGTAGCTTTTCACAAATGTTTCTCAAACAGCATTAAAAAGCGCATTTTGGGGACTATTTTCAGCGGCGGATTAATCCACATTTGTTGCACACACATAGTGAGTATTTAAAGCAGCAGCATGGTGTATGTGGGTTGGAGTTAAAATAAACCACAGTGTTTGTGTTCATGTTAATGAAGGAACATGTCAGCCAGTGCAACAGTGTGGCTCACTGGTGTGTTTTTAGTTTTTGGACAACAATGGAGCTCTATGGCAAAGAGGAAGAAGATATATCAGTCCTCTTATGACATTAAGAAGATATAGAGAAAAAAAGTTTTAAATCAACTGGTCTCTATTCTGCAGGTCAGCTCTCACCATTACTCCCTCTTCATACAGTCTCCCCCCACTGACCCCACAGTCTCCACTGAAGTAAAAGGCTCTGCATGGGGCCTATACAGAATGCATTACAGTAACTAGATGTTATTAGGCCTACCATGTTGTTAGATAGGCAGAGCAGCATGTCTGTCTGATCCCACTTGACCTCTTAATCCAGCCGTCAAACAGCTGGAGCCAAAAGCCATGAGACTGTCCCTGCAGGGCGGCTCTGCCCGGCCCACAGATTACAGTCTCGGTCTGGATGGATGAGAGCACTGCTCAGTCGAGGATTAGTCGCGTGCCTTTGCCCTACTTCTTCCCCTCTGTCGCCATCTCCCCAGGGATGTGTGCAGGCTCTAATTTTCAGATGGTAGATGTTGAAACCTGGTTACTCTTTCCCTCCAGAGATGCTACAAGTCTGAGGAGGGCACATTACTGATGGAGAAGCTTTCTGAACGTAACACACAAGGATTTCTTTCATCGAGATGCAGCATGTGAGATTTGACACCATTTCATATATTTACTCAATGATGACACACGTACAAGAATACAGACTAATTTCCTGCCATTTCACTTCAAGTGTGAATGAAGTTAGAGTCACACTGGTGACAGAGGAACCTTGACTGGACATTACTTTCACTTACATATTTTTGTTCTAGTTTTAAAGATCCCTTCCAGACATGTATTTAAACAATACAAATTTTTATTTATTTCATTTTATTCAAATATTTCAGATTCCTCCATTCACCACTAGATGAAACTTGGTTACCACCAGTAGTACACATACCATAGTTTGAGAACCAGTGCATATAGTAAGTGGATCATCATGGTACCGTTGGCTATGACATGGAGGTCTGTGCGACCCTCCAAGGATATGTCTTCCCAGACCATCTGTGACCCACCACCAAACCAGTCATACTGGATGATGTTACAGGCAGCATAACCCTCACCACGGCATCTCCAGACTCTTTCATGCCTGTTACACATGCTCAGTATGACCTGCTCTCATCTGTGAAGAGAACGGGGTGCCAATGGCGGACCTGCCAAATCTGGTGTTCTCTGGTGAATGCCAGTCGAGCAGCACAGTCCTGGGCTGTGAGCACAGGTCCCCCACTAGAGGACGTTGCACCCTCATGCCACCCTCATGGAGTCAGACAGTTGGTCAGAAACATGTGCACCAGCAGCCTGCTGGAGGTCATTTTGTAAGGCTCTGGCAGTGCTCCTCCTGTTCCTTCTTGCACAAAGGAGCAGATACCGGTCCTGCTGCTGTGTTGATGCCCCTCTACAGCTCTGTCCAGCTCTCCTTGTGTAACGGCCGGTCTCTTGGTATCCCCTCCAGGCTCTTGTGACTGTGCTGGGAGACACAGCAAATCTTCTTGAGACTCCTTGTATGGACTTGTCCTTGTCCCGGAATAGCTGGACTACCTGTGCAACCTGAATGGCCTGCAGGCACCGCGTCATGCTACCAGTAGTGACAAGGACACTAGCTGAACCGAAAACTAGAGAAGAATCAGTCAGGCAGGATTAGCACAGAGCTGTGGCCACCACATGCAAAACCATTCCCTTTTCAGGGGTTGTCTTGGTTTTTGCCTCTCCATTGCACCTGTTGTCACTTTTATTTGCACCAAAGCAGGTGACATACATGACACTGACTAACTCCACTGACAAAACGATTTTTACTTGCACTTTCCCATGCAAAGTGGGGGTTATTTTATTTGGTTTATGTATGACCTGTGGAGGGGTGGGTACGTTTTGTAATAAACTCAAATAAGGGGCTTTATTTTATTTATTTTTTTGACTTTTTTCTTGCTATATTTTGTTATAATTTTCAAATGTCAATTTGATGATTTGTTTTAAATAACCCACCTAGATTTCTCCCTTGGGTAGCTTTGCTGTAGTTCAACTTCTTCCAGTATTAAGTAACTGATAGCTTGCAAAGCTTCCCCAACACTGGTGATACAAATTCATGTGGTTCTTTAAAGTAAAGTGATCACTGGTGATGTGGGTTAGTGACATGTACCGAATTGCACTACACTTCTTAATTTCATCAGGAACCTGTCCTCCCACAGCTCACCTACATATCAAACAGGTGCATATGAGAAAATAAACTGTGCACCTGACAAAAATGCTGCTTCAGTGTAAAGCAATGTCATGATTAATGCCAGCCACAATAATAGAATCCAGCACCTATAAGGATCTTAACTGTGCTGTGAAAATGTGACTGCGTAGGTTGTGTCAGCCTCTGGCCCCTTTCTGCTCTTACAAAGTATTGCTGCAATTCCTGCTGGTCACCAACAGAGGTTAATAAAAGTCATGGGTTACTCAACACCTCTGTCAGATACAGTAGGTCTTGGTTAATAGCGATGAAATATACTGTATGATGTAATTTTCAGATGTACAGTGCCAAGTTCATGCTTATCTAAAACTGCAAACTCTGGACATTTTGTCATAGGCCAAAGATTTGTCTCTGGTCAGATGAGACAGAGGACGAGTGTGGCCAGGCTGTTTCCTCACTCTGTCAATACGTCCATCAGAGACGGACCAGGAGATAAAGAAAATGGAATCCAGCCATTCAAGACTGAGCAGTGTGGAAATACCAGTCACACTTCTGAACCAGGAAATATAATCTTATCTACAGGAAATACCAGAGGAGGGGTCAAGTCGTTGTACATAAGTAAGTCTTAAGTCTTAGCACTCAAGTTCTCAGTCATGTCCCAAGACTGACAGAACCCAACTCAAGTCCCACGTCCTAAAATTTGAATTTTAGGTCCTAAACAAGTCACAATGTGCCCTTAAACAAATTTACAGAATGATCTGTGTTGACCCGAGGAATAAAGTGTCCACTTGACGGGAATAAATAGTGTTAACAGGACATGAAGGGAAATAGATATATTTTAAAAAAGGAAGGTATCAAGTATTTAAGGCAAAAGGCTCAAGTGCAAGTGAAGTGGTGTTAAGTTCAGGGGGAGTTGGAGTGTGGGTTGGGGATTACATGTAAAAGAGTTACGTAATCAGATACCAAAAAGGTTACTGTAATGGTACTAAAATCTGATTACAAAAAATTTAATCAGATTACAGTTACATTTAATAAATATGCATATTATTAGCTGTTTTTTTTTTAAATTTTAAATAAAGAACAGTATACTACCATGCACACTCATTACAATACTTCATCCTCTCATTATAGTCTCTGATAAGCCCCTACCTCCTTCCCTCAAGAGACTTTGCCTTTTGAAGTGAAGTGAAATACTTTTGCTGGGTAGAAATTTCACCATTATTTACTCTTTAAAGCAGCTCTTTAAAGTCTGTAGGCTGCTGCCTGAATGTGCTTCATGAAAAGTTTTTTTTAGAATAAACTGAGCAGAGGACACATTGTTGTGTTAAAGGTTACATCGTTCTGTTGTCTTACAATAAATACACTTACATAAAAGTCATCTTATTGATAGTTCTTTTTCTCGTTTTTATTTGAATATTTAGTGTTAAGGTAATCAAAAAATAATAATTAGATTACATTTACAAGTTATTCAACTTGTGGAGACTGACTGGAGTCCATACCTCTGGAAAATTCCCAATGCCATGGCTTTCACAGACACATTCCTCTATACTACAAGTTGATTCCTGAGGCTCCAGACTGATAGACTGAGAACTAACATTATTGAATAATTTATTAAAGAAGGAGCTTTACCCATCATGTTCTGAGCCACAACCCACCAAACATGAGATGGTTATTCTTAACCTGAAATACGCAGCATCACAACCTGTCAAAGCACGGGTGTAACTAATACCCTGCTGGGACCGACTCACCTGGATATAATGCAGCAATCAGGATTAATTACACCTGTGCTTTTCCTGCTGTGAGGAGTTCATGTCTGTTCATTTGCTTCCAAGATACAGTTTCCGACCTGACATTAAATCTGCAAAATAGCTTGCATGCAATGGATTCACTTTCAATAATAAGTTCAGCAAGCACCAGTCGATTATAATTAATTTAAAGTTATGTGAGAGAAGGTAGCAGCGCTGTGCACACTGTCAGCTCTACTTTTATCAGTCAGACCTTCATCATGACCCAGTTGTTGCTTTCTCAGTAAAAACTATTCCGACACTATCTTGTTTTTAATTTCTTCCCACACTTCTGCATTGTTGGTATTAGTGTTCTGTATCGTTCCTCACATTGCTTTACATTTAATCTAATTTATTAAAATGCTTTAAAGACCAGTCTCCTTTGCTCTCCGTTTCATCTATAATAGATTCGGCAGATTATTTTTTTATGCACCATTATGTAAAATGCTTGATACACTCTGATGGCTTATTTTCAAATGCATTCATCTGAATGAATCATAATGCTTAAAATAATTCGTTGTCCCTTACATTACTCACTAGATGCTCTCATTCTTATCGTCTCTGAGGAAATCAGTTAAAAAGCTTTTCTGTTTAGGGCTCCTTCCGACTGAGTCATTCTCTTTTTTATTACTATACCTACTAAACATGTTTTATTCTCTTGTCTTCATTTTTCTTATGACAGTCTCTTTAATGATTAGGCTGATTTTATTTTCTCTTTGTTCTTGTGAGTTGAAAATAAGATGATTCCCTTCACTGACTATGTCTATATCTATCCACTCGGGCTTCTTAATTGCCAATGTTCAACATAAATAGGTTGTTTGTATATTTCATTCATGTTTTGGATTTTTACTGGGGCAGAGATGTATTTTGGGTTTCAGATAATGTTTTCTTTTCTGAAGACATTGCCATGATTGCCAGATCTTTCTATCTTTATTTATATTTTAAAAAGTACTTTTAGATTTTTTTATTTTTGTGATTTTTCCAACGCACCAAGGCAAATTCCTTGTATGTGTAAAAACTTATTTGGCAATAAACCAGATTGTGATTCTGATTCTGATGTGCCTGTAGGCAGAATCAACAGCCCCATGTCATAGAAAGAATCACCCACACACTGACACTGAAAAAAGTAGAGGAGGCTCTTAAGATTTATTCGAAAAAGGTGACAAAAAGTGTCAACATTTTGATCAGACAACCATCGTTGGGATTTACAGACCTTGCGATTCTAGACACATAAATAGGCTCTCAGACCAACAGCAGTGACCAGAAGGGAGGTAAGGGGCAAAAGGTGTTTCACTAACTCATCAGCCACTTGGGTGTGGTCACATGACCACTGAGGAAACCAGCATGAACAGATAATGTCTGCTTACATACATGTGTCCCATATATAAGTCTCTTATGCACACAACAAAAAACAGAGTAGTTTTTGATCGTCACTGCCTCTGCATGGTTGTGTAATCTGTTGGACGGCACAGAATAAGTGTTGAAACTGGAAACTGGATAACCTTCCTTGAAGAGCCTTGCAATAGAACTTTTGTGTGTCAAAACACGTGTTTTGTGAACATGAACAGGGAGTTCCTGAAAAATACAGTGTCAGGGAAACCACTCTGAATACACTGGTGAAAAAATACTTAATTAAAGGTTTCTATTATTTTTAATAAGAGCAATTTGCTGTAATCAAGCAGCCCCATACTGGAATGTTGCTGTGGTGGGGAGCTGAAAAAATTAAACAATGCTTGTATGATAAGACAGCCCTACAGTGTGTGCAACTTAGCCTCTATCATCGTTCTTCTAAAGTCCAAAACCAGAAAGCTAGGCCTGAAATTTGTGCTGAGACCACAAAAACCCAGTTACCCCAGTTTTTTTTGTTCATATTAAACCTGCTATGTAGCAGTGAGCTGGAGGAGCAGCTGGAGGGAAGTAATGTTCTGAAATGAATTCACCAGAGAACAGCTCATGTAGTCATTAAAAGATTACCATTAAATACAACACTATGTGACTGTACAGTATTAGTCTCCATTCATTATCTGTGGGGAAGGTAGATATCATCCCCGATGACATCACACATCATCAAATAACAATCAGCAACTAAAACTCTCTCTCTATCTCAACAACACCCATCTGCAAAGCTTACATCTGTTACTTGTATAGACCAATGATTCCCAACCAGGGGTACAGTTGCTGAGGGGTACTTGAAAGATTGAAGAGAAGCTCAACTCATTTGTGTATACTTACTGAGTCAGCTGTAACCATTGATTTATGTCTCTGCTTGTTTGCTATGTAACATTCAAGTCTTGATTCTGATTGGCTGCAGGGTGCCCATTAATTCCTGATGTAGGGCTAAGCAGTTCCATCAAAACTGTCTAACCATTCTAAATGAACTGAAAGAAAACAAAATCTGAATATCTCATAAATATATCTCACAGAGTGTATTCCTTCAGTGGCTCATCCTCTGAACAGCCCCTACACTGCCCCCCTGAACTCACTGATACTTTCTGTGATCCTCCCACATCCTGTCTGTCTTTCTGCTCGCTACTTCAGGCTGCGGCCGTCACTACACACGCCCTATCGTTCGTGAAAGAAGAATGCAAAAGGGCCCATCTAGAGCGTGAGCAGTTTGGTTTGTTCCTTCTGGGCTACTGTAGAGACATGGGGGTTTAACATGGCGGACTCCGTGGAAGGCGACCCGTGGCATCTTCAGAGAAAAACAGCTCATCCTAACATAACAAAAACACAACGATTCCTAAATTCAGATTGATGTGATTATACACTAAGGTTTAATCATTTTTGCACATAAACTACACAAAGGTCAGGTGTGTGGTGGTGGCTGCCTGACAAATGCATTGCCTTGGCATGCTCACAGCAGTCAAGAAATAAAAAGAGTACAGACCTGGTAAAAGGGGCTTCTATTACAGTAGAGAAGCAATAAAATAAAATAATGATTTCCCATGACCCAAAATTGTTTGTAGTTTCAGTAGTTAACTAAATAAAAAAAAACAATGCACATTATATTCCATATCTGCCAATAAATCCTCCTCAGTGTTACACACTGGACCTTTAAATGGATAAATTGTTAAAAATTTGAACATAGTTGAATAAAATAGTGTAGATTGCCTTAAGTAATGAATAAACAGTTGAAATAGTTAGCTAAAAGCTTTTGAAAAATGGCAAAAAAAAAGCTACATAAAAATGGTTAAAAGCGCTAGAAGTAACAAATACATGGTTGAAATATCCAGTTTATACCACTCCGAATGGTAGCAGTGTGAATGTAAACAGATCCAACAGTATAAAATACACTGTCATTCAGTTTAAAATCAATTCAAACGAACATGGTTTGAACATGACGGAGGTGTGGATGAATGGTAAATGGACCTGTACGTACTGTGTAGCGCCTTTCTTGTCTTCCGACCCTACTCAAAAGCACTATTTACACTACGTGCCATCATTCACCCTTTCACACACATTCACTACAGTGATGGCAAAGCCCATACGAACAGAAACTAACTCATTCACACACATTCACACACCGATGCTATGCATCAGGAGCAATTGGGGTTCAGTTATCTTGCTCAAGGATACTTCGACATGTGGCAGGAGGAGCCAGGGATCGAACCAACAACCTTTCCGACGACCCGCTCTGCCTCTGAGCCACAGGATGCTTATACCATTATGAATGGGTGACAGTGTTGTTCAATTCAATTCAATTCCAATTCATCAGTATTTGTATAGCGCCTATTCATAACAGAAGTTATTTCAGGACACTTTTCAAATAGAGCAGGTCTAGACCGAACTCCTTTCAACATTATTTACAGAGACCCAACAGTACCACCTTTTCAAGAGGCAGAAACCTCGGACAGACCCCTCGGCTCTAGGTGGGTGGTTGTCTGCCTCAACATCACTATGGATGATATACTGAGGTATATGAATAGAGAATGAATTGTGCATGGAGAGAGAGAGAGGTAAGTCTGCAATATAGTGCATTTTCCCTCTGAGCTGCTCAAAAACCTCCTACTTTTACTTGGATTTTGACCTTTGGGTCCAGTCCATGCCAGTATGCTGATCTGCAATCAGATTTAAGCATCATCTAAGTCAGACAACACATCCTAATCCCTCACCAGTTTATGATGAACCTTGTTAAGAGTGTGTGTGTGTCTGTACTTGTCGAGCTCTCGCTGCCATGTGCATGTAGTGGGGTCAAAAGGTCAAACAGACAGATGGCAGGTTGAGACTCAACAGGCAACAGAGACCTGACAATAACTGTATGAATGCTAGTGCTAGCACATGCTTCCATATGAAACCCTGTGTTAGCCTCTCTCTGTGTGGAAGCCATTGGGGTTTGCTCTGTATGACTTGGACACCATCTAGTGGTTTGGAAATAGTACTGCATACATTTTTTCCTTTTTGGAATATGGGTGTAGTGACCATTTTAAGCAGGCTGGTGGCAGTGTTCCAAGCCCAAAGCCTTATGGGAAATGCAGTTTAAATTTAGAGATCAGTAATGATAATAACAGGTAACAGTGACCACATTTGAATTAATTTTAATTCAGTTTTCTTGTTCGCTGCCACGATGAGAAAAAATATTTCCTTGCTTTCCTCACTTTAACAAAATCCTCTTCACATGATTACAAGACATCTGTCATGTTATGAAACACTGAGCCTAATGCAGCAACTGTTTCTTAAATTTCTCTTCATATTTTCTGTAGTAGGTAATTTTTATTAAAATATTTTTTGCCTTTAGAAAGGTTGAGAAGCACTGCCTTAAGAGACACTGTAGCCATCAACATGTAACATGAGGATGCAGACATGGAGGGTTGTTTTTTTGTGTCATGGCTGTGACGGGTAGCTTTGGTTTTGTTTGTGTGCCAGTGTGTAATCCCTGTGTGTGGACTTGGTATCAGTGATTGTCAGTAACCGGGCTATGACTGTCATGCGCTGTTGCTGCTTCAATGTGCATTTGGTTGAGCTCCAACCCCCTGACCACATACCAGACCTGATGAGCCTGTGATTCAATGTGTAACAAACTAAATAACTACCAATGCAGTTGGTTTCTAGCAGTACTGTACTCACCTCATCACCAATCACCTTATTTTAACTAAGTTTATTGTTCAATCAGTTTTATCACATGAAAAGACAAAGTGGGGTGTTGTTCAAACAAGAGGTTTCTTGCTAAATTTAATAATTTAGTAATAATGTGATATTTCATATCGTATATCATAACTTTCCTTATGAGAAACAGCAACAACATAGTTGTCATGGTAGCAGCAGTACGCTGGTACAATTCTTTTTTCCACTACAGTTGTATGAGCAGTGTCTTTACCCTCACCTTTAATACAATACAGTGACTGAGTCAATCTTTCATCAACTGTTAGTTGTGATGAGATATACTAGGATCTTCTTCACAAGTTCTGAAAACGGTTCAGAACTTAAAGTTGTCCCCTCATACATTCTTGATGTGGTTTCAATGAAAACACTGAATTTCTCATATATTCGAGCAAAGTGAAATGAAGGCTTCCCCACAAACTCTTGTGATTGTGCTTTGATTCTTTAATTCATCTCTTTGTTTGGCTCTGCCATTCTGTAAACCCACAGCTAAATAATAAATAAACAGATAAAATTATTACAACAAGGTAGGAACTCATTACATACTGTATATAAAGACATGAACAGGCATGTTTTCAACATGGACTCACTGCTGCCATAGAAAAATAAATCTACAACAAAACGTAAGAAATCAAAAGAGCAACAAATAAAGCAGATTACCGGCCGGTGGAGGAATGCACAGTGTGAGGTGTCTGTAAGGCAACTGGAGCGTAGACAGCGCACTGTGTGTGCATGAGTGGCAATGTGGCACCATGGAATAGACACCGTTACTGTCAAACCCACAGGACACAGGAACAGAGAGTCTCTCACGTGTCTGTTTGACACGAGAATGCTCTCAGGTTTGATTTTGGTACAAACTGGACTTTAGTAATAAACATTATAATTAACACATAATAATTTTTTGAACAAGGAAATCCTCATCTTATCTTTTCAAGGTGCATTATCTGTGGACTCATGTCCACCCCCTCCCCACACTGTATTAACCACGTGTCCAAAAAGGCTTTCAAAGTCATGGGAAAGGACGAGGCAACCGCTTGATGGAGAAACATATCAGGGTGTTTGTTGATGTAAACTGCAGACAGCGACGATGTGCCAGGGAGGTCGGTCATGGCAGCAGACCTCTGACGTGCAGCTCTGTGGCGGTCACTCCAGGTCCTGAAGGTTGATTGTGCTTCCTGTGAACTGGGAGTTATCAGAGCCGTTGTCGTCCTCTGTCATCACTGAAGGTTCCTGTGAGGAGACACAGTCAGAGCTCTGTCCTCTAATATCAAAACCAGGGCTGTGTCCAATACCACTTTTTCTGCTTGGAAGCAAATACTTAAAGCAAAACAAACACCAAGCATTAGAAATACCATGGCAATGGTTGGAACTTTTGGACCAGCCCTAATCAACACTCACAGAAAAGAATATTCAGAAGTAATTGATTGATTGTAACTGATTTTCTCTTTTTTCTCGTTTTATCTAACAACGTTTAACAGTTTATCCATTACTTTTAGCTATTTAACTAAAAGTACATTCAGGAGGCTCTATTTTCAGAAATGGATAATATTATTTATAGGTATGTTTTCATTAGTGTATAATCACCTGAATATAAGAATTGTTGTGTTTTTAGACTCTAGAAACCTCCATGTTTCTACACTAGCACAGAAAAACAACACTGGCTGTAGATAGGGCCTTTAGGGAGTTTTGTGGCCACTGTAGTTTCTCCTACACACTTCACAGGCAAGCGGTGTTCACTTAGTTGCAATGTGAAACTCTGCTGCTAGATGCCACTAAAACTTAGACACTGGTCATTTTGTTAACGTGTTTTTTCTTTTCTTTTTCCAATCTACATTTCACTTTGTCAGTGTGTTCATGTTTATTTCTGTTTGTGAATGTAGACTAAAAATGTATGTATGTAATGTAAACTAAAAAAACAAATTGTGCAATGAGTTTCCTTTTGAATGTTTGATTTGCTCACTAACACTAGGTGTGTCTCATTACAGTGTTAATGTAAAGGCATCAGAAATTGGAGAAATCTTTCTCACCTGTAAAATGTTGACGGGCAGGTCGGCAGTGAGCTGAGAGTGAGAGCTGGAGGGCTGAGAGCTCAGCTGGAAGGCCAGGTCGCCATCACTGGCTGGGTCATCCTGCACGTACACACACTCTTGTCAGCACGTCTTTCAACAACAGCTACGTTTTTTACATTACATTTGCTAAATGTTTCTGTCAACATCAATCTATGAACTATTCTTATGTCAGGTTGTAACATAATCCAGCCACATGACATCCACACACAGTGTAGCTGGGAAACAAACTGTATTGTAATAAGATGTTGGGGGTCTCACCTGCAGCAGCTGAATCTGGACATACTGGGCCCCGGTGACAGGGTCCCGCAGAGTCAGGCCCCCATTGGCCGCTGCAGCTCCTTCACTGTAACAAGCACCAGAGGGAGCCATCGGTGCTGGAGCCCCGGCTGCCTTTACTCCTTTAGTTTTCCTCTGACTTGATCCAGAACTCCCTGGACAGGGCAAAGAACAACATCATCACTCACTTCAGTCTCCGTCTAGTCTGAATGAGAAGAAACAAAAACTGGCTTGTCTTACCAGAGGAGGCTGAGGGACCTCGTTGCTTCTTCTTCTTGGCCAGCTGGATGGCTCTGTAGTCAGTCCTGGCTGAGCCTCCACTCTCCTGATGAGCAAAATGGGAACAAAAGTTACTCCACAAACCACTTGACGTATGTATGTTACTACAACTACAGTGAAGCTGATATTCATGCCACTTCCTACATATCAAACCTTTCATACCACTGAAGACAAAAAGCGAATGCACATTTCCCTAAAAGAGTACGCCATTCTTTTAGCATTATACTCTCGTAACACTCTCTGCCTCACAATGGACTGCTTTATTTTTAAGGATGAAAATGGACGGGGGCAGAACCAGTGTTTTTGTTCCTTATCAAAACCTGTGCCTACATTACCTAGAATGCAATTTGGTCAGGGAGTGGGTGTGTTATGCTAGTAGCAGCTAATGTAGCCTCAAGCTTCTAGATATCTGGAGCGGGCTGCATTTCTTTCTAACTTGCATTTCAAACTTGTAGTCTTCAGCCCCAGCTGATGCTGACTCAAGTGACATCACTTGAGGACAGACAACTCCCTCTGGTGCCACAAAAGGCTTAATAAAAAATGTTGACACATGTAGAAGTGGCCCCAACTCTTGATGTGACACTTTGATGTGCACAATCAGTGTTCCTCTTTAAACTGTGACAGCAAGACCACCCACCAGGAAGCTGCTTGGTGACACTGCGTTGAGATCCTGATCTTTCTGTGGACTGAAGCTGCTGCTGTGACCCGGGAAAACAAACTGAGTGAGGACTTTTCCTCCCTCTTGGGGTCCCAGCACTTCCACACAGCCCAACAGAGGCCCCGCTCCCCCCTGACCACCCACCTCCACCACTTTTGAGGGTGAGGCCAGCAGCTCGGCAACAGGGGCAACGGCCAGGGAGGTTGTGGGCTCCACACTCAGGGCACTGGAGGAGCTGAGTGGGTGCTGCAGAGTGGGGTCCACAGAGACACCAGCCCCCTGCATTGTGAGAGCTGTGAGGGTTCCCAGGGCCTCAGGGGTAACGGTCTGCACATCATCCAGATTGAGAGTGCCCTGTGGGGGAAGGACGTCGCCCACTGTTCCTTCCAGACCATGGTGGGGGCCCATGTCAGCGCTGGATGCCAGGATAAGAGGGTCCACGGCTTTGGCCAACGTGGTGCTGCTGCTGGTGCAGAGCGTGGCACCGACCGAGGAGGGGTCGATGGTGAGGATGCCTGAGCTGACCAGGGAGAGGTCCATGGTGAACGTGCCATTAGAGCTGCCCCCACTGACGGGAATCCCCACTCCGATGCCAGCGGTGGGCACGGAGCCTCCAGGCACAGCAGAGAACAGAGAGCTGAGGTCCAAGTTGGTAAGCTGATCGCCCCCGGCAATACCAGGCCCCGCTACGGTTGTTGGGGTGGAGCTGATGAGCTCGCTGCTGGGGGTGAGGGTGGGCGTGGTCTCCATCTGGCTAAGAACATCTGGGATGGAGGGGGGGGAAGTTTGCAGGTTATAAGATAGAAACATTTTCCCAGAAACATGTAGCGGAATGGATTATTTCCATTTTGTGTTTCATACAAACAAAATACTTTTACACCTACTAAACATTACAGTGAAATTCAATTATCCTAAAGGTAGTAGCAACTTCATTCAGTCATTACAATAAGTTATCACAAACAGTCTGAAGAGAATGTATAGCATATTACTGAATTGCACAGAAACATAAATGGGCCACCTATGAGTCGCAGCACTGTGATTAAGAAAGAAGGTATTAAAGCCCCCACAGTCCAACAGTTTGATGAAATGCATCCGTTTTCAGGCCCTGGGCCAGCACTGATGCTTACTGACCAGGACTGAGGTGGTGGTGTTTGAGCATGTGGCTCTTAAGGCTGCTGCGGGAGGAGAAGTGCTTGGAGCAGTTGGCCACTGGACAGCGGGTCCTCAGGGTGCTGGCGTCCTGCTTATGTTTCTTGGAGTGGATGTACAAGCTGCTGCGTGCTGAGAACTTGGCATTGCAGCCTGAAGAACATAAAGAAGAAAAACATCATAACCATTCAGAAAATGTGTAAATAATGTATTTAAGTGAGTAAAAACAAACATGTGTAACCACTGACTTTCTCCTATATTTTACTGTGGGTGCCTGTACGTACCTTCTGCATGGCACTGGAAGGGCTTAGTCCCCAGATGGGTGATACTGTGACCCTTGAGGTGCTCTGCCCTTGTGAAGGATTTCCCACAACCCTCCTCTGTACAGACAAAGCGACGGTCATCATCATGTTTCCTAAAGAGAACAGGGGAGGGGTGGTCAGTGAGACACTCATAAACTAAAACATCATTGTTACATTAGAACATGCAATGGGAACCCAAAGCTCCAAATTCATGACAACCAATTGGTTTTTAACAACAAATCCATTTTAACAGTGAAGCACAACTGCAGCAGCGAGGTGAAGGTGAAGTCAAGAACTACATCAACACTACTGTGATGCCACACTAGGACTAAGCTGAAGCTATGGGCTAATGTCAACAGGTGCAATGTCAGAAGTCAGGGTAGCCCTACTCCTTGTTGCTTATTTGGCGTTAATCCGATTGTTCTGACAGTAACTGTTGGTGTTCACCCTGTTTACATCAAGGGGAAAACATTGGTTAATAAGCACTTACCGTTTGTGTCGGAGTAACTTGGACATGCTGGTGAAGGACCAGCCACAGCCCTCTGAGTCACAGACAAACGGCCTCTCACCTGGAAACAGGAGATTAAACGTTTATTTACCTACCTCAGGGCCCCCCACTGGCCGCTTATGTATTACATCCAGCATTTCAATATCTATAATTTTGTAGTATTATGAATTCTGTTTCTGGGGCAAAAGTCTCGAGAAAAATGCAGTATTCAATTTTTTTCATAGAATAACATAGAATAACAATATAAATAAAATATATACCGTTATTTATATACATATACACATACCCAAACAGGAAATAATTCTGCAGTGCATCTTTTGAATTTGTGCTGCACCTTCAACCTCTCAATGAGGTAACGTTAACCAACTACTTTCACTTTCGCTGTTCAGACTCATATAGCATAAAACCAGATTACAGTTGCTCAAAGAATGATTTTACTGCCTGCCTGCTTCATTAAAAACAACTATAGTTTGGACTGCTTGTTACCTGTATTAACCTGGTGTCACATAACAGTGCAACTGCATTACAGCCTCCAAACTTGTAAAAGTTGATTCATATTTCCTGCCAGTCACGACTGCATTCTGCAATTACAATTTTAACCATGACTCCTCAGTAAACTCCTCTTGGTGGAGGCCTGAGAGCATTTTCTAGTCATGTATCAGTTATCTAAATGCATTTCCATGTTTTAGAGTCTGTTCAAATTGATACAGGCTAATAAAAACATCATTCATTTTTTGTAAGACAGTAAAAATATTAAAACAGGCTAAATAGCCCTACCTTTTTTCTTTTTTTTTTTTTAAAGTCTGGCCCCGCAGCATCTGCTTAGAAAATTCCTGACCCTTGGACAAAGGTAGTTAAAAACCCCTGATCTACAACCTGTATCCCCAACACTGATTAATTGTAAGCAGCTAATTTTTGGCCTAACCTAGGCTTTCTGCCAGCTGGCATGCTTTTATCTGGTGCACCCTGTGGTGCACCCCCCTGTTGCACCCTGTGCTGCACGGCTAACCTGCTCCAGAATGGGTTCAGTTTAAAAGACACGTTCTTAGTTTCAGTGGCTTGTTTTGTAATTACCAGGTTGTGGAAGCATGAAGCAATAACAACTGCTCACATCTGAGATAAGTGAACAAAGAGCAACACATCCACAGCATCATGTGACTGAGGAATGACTTAAGAAAACAGCCTCAAACGTCTCTGTGGCCTGAATATTCACTACTGTAGAATTCAAAAAACAGGTTTAATCAGAGCCGCTTTTCACTGACTCAGTACATTTAGGGCCACTCCCTCCAGACCACTATATTACAGACACTTGGTTCTAATCTAGTATCTGCCTACCAGTGTGACTTCTCATATGGATTTTGAGACGGCAGGCCTTGTCGTACATCTTGTCGCAGCCTGGGTAGGTGCAGGTGAAGTGGCCCGTTTCTCTGAAGTGGGTGCGATTGTGGGAGAACAGGGCACTGAAGGTGATGAAGGTTTTTTCACAGCCTGCAAAGGAGAGAAGAAAACATGTAGGAAGGAAATGGTAAACTGGGAAGTGCATTTTGTACCAGGAATATGCTAACACCAAAGCTTTTAGATTTTTATATCTATAGCTTACTGCAACAATGGGAATTTAAAGATTCACTTTACTGAAAAGAGTATGGAAAAAGGGGGCTTCGCCAACCGCAGCCACAGTGTCTACTGTCTTTTTGGATTAAAGCAGACTGATATAGAAAGTAAACATGACCATGGTGCGTACAGTTCATCACCATCATAGCATCTCCAAATTATTTGTGCAGGATGTAAACAGGCTGCCCTTTAAGGTAATTTGCTTCATATCCAGTGTAATCAGTGTCCGGCTGTACAACCAGACCATCAGCCAACAGCAAGTGCAGGAAGTGTATAAGGAAAACGGCAAAACTGAAAGGTTACCTGGGAATTCACACTTGTGGGGCCTCTGCGGCTCGAAGTGGACCCTCTGGTGATTGGTGAGCCGCGTGGCACTGCGAAACCTCTCGCTGCAGATCTCGCAGATGAAGGCATTGTCCTGGTCGTGCACTTTGACGTGAGCCTTCAGGTTGTAGACCGTGGTGAAACGGCGTCCACAGCCCTCAAACTGACAGGTGTGTGGCCGCTGCTTGTCATGGGACTGAAGGTGCCGCTTCAGCTTGTAAGAGGTGGCGAAAGCCCAGCCGCAGCCCTCCATGGTGCACTGGTAGGGGCGTGGGTCCTCTGCATGGTTCAGCAGGTGCACCTTGAGTTTCTGACGCGTGTCAAACGTACAGGAGCAGCCTGGTTCTGGACAGCCGAAAGAGGCCACAGTCTCTTTCTTGGACCTGATCAGCGGTACCGAGTGCAAGTCCCCACTGTCACAGTCTGCCACAGTGGCTTTGGGGTGCGGGGTGACCAGATCGGCCTCTGTTACAGCACACAGTGCTGCTGCCTCTTGCTTGACGATGGGGCAGGAGTCCAGAGAGGTGCCAAGCTCTGACAGCGAGCAGTCATCCACCAGAGCCAGCTCAGAGTCACTCACAGACAACCCAGGCCTGGGCTCTTCCTGCTGGCTCGAGCTGGATACTGCCAGCGTGCTGATCTTCCCGATGGATTTGGTGCCACTGTCATAGTTGAGAAGAACAATATCCTCATGATCTTTCATACCAAGGTGCTCCTTCAGGCTGACCATGTCATCCTCTTTGTGCACATAGCCCTCAGGCGGGGCAGCGAGAGTCAATATGCCATTTTCTATGGTCACTATGATGCTTTGGTTGTTTATTGTAATAGTTCCGGAAAAGGTTTCACTAGCAGGCGGACTTGTGGAGGCCGTGGCCGGGTTCGCACTGCCCTGCAGCCCCGCTGAAATGAAGTCCGAGGTGTCCATAGCTTCCACGATGCCCGGGGTCCCTGAAATCAAGGCACTGCTCTCTTCTAAACGGGAGTGCGACGAAAGCTCCCTAACCAGTTTACTTTCATTGTTTTCGGTGCAAATCTGGCCACAGATCTTATCGCCATATTTGTTCGTCAACACAACGTCTTCGACAGTGCGGTGACAGGCAGCCTGTTTAGCGTTGGCCACGGTAGAAGTGTCGTTTAGTAAATTGAAAACATGCTCCGTTTTTTTCAGTACCTGGCTATCGAGGCAGTTTAAGTTGTCGTTAGATTCACAGAGAATAACGTCACTGCTGTTTCCAACCTCCATGGAGCAACCGGGGCTTGGCTTTTTACCTTTCATTTTATCGCCGCCCTCAGATGATACATCCGGTCGGTGTTTGCTTGCCTCGCCGTTGCCATCCTCCTGAACGACGTTAAAAACAACATATAATTCCTTGGTGGTTTTGTCCGCCCTGTTCGCTGTGCTGAAGTTCCCCGGCGCAGCAGCGCTGTGGCTGGCCAGTGAGGGCGGCTTGAAGGCGCCGTCCTCACGCTGCTGCCGTAAAACTGGGAGCGGTAACGTTAAATGCCGCTGCGGCATCGGTTCCTCTTCCACTTCAAACAGAGGCAGCGCCATTTGCATTAGAGAGTCCCCGCTCTCTACCCCGTATTTCCAGGCAGCCCTAACAAATTCTTGTGAGCCAAGCAGTGCGTTGAGCTCATTTTCCTTATCCGTGTTTACGTTATGAAGTCCGACACTCGGTCTGTTACTCGGTAAACTGGTTTTATCGGTTGGTTGCGGTTTGCTGACAGGCGAACAAACCGCCCCGCTGCCATTTTCCGCCAGTAGGTGAAACGGTGATGTCCTCGGCCTGGTGTTGTTGTTGTTGTCACTTTGTGGCTCAGACGACTCCAGTAGTCCTTCCGTTTCATTTTCGGTAGAAATAAAACGCGGTATCGACCCTGTCGCCGATCGAAGTAGAGACGGAGTGGTTCTGTGTAGGGCGCCATGTTGAGAGTGAATGTTTTGGGCATCAGAAAGCCCCTGGATTTCCATCTTGGTATCCCTGTAGCAGCGACACAGAGAAGACCCGCCCTAGTAGATGGAGGCGATCCAGAGAACCCCTACACAGTTTACAGCGGGCCAGGTGCTGCCTTAAAGGCCGGCATGGAAAGTTTACTTACAGTTACCTAAGTTACCTAAAATGTTATGTTTAACGTTATGCATTTACCAACTACCGAAACCTTGTGAAATTGGCGATACAACATTTCAAGGGAGGTGTTTTAGACACACAAGTTTGACATTTAGGAGAATAAAGGCATGTAAGCCAAAAGCTGATTCCTAAATTGAGTACACATCAACATCTAACACCCGTCTCTGTTTCAGTTTGCCAGTGCAGACTAAAGTATAGAGTAGCTGTATGACATAAGAACTATAACAAGTAGTTGAGATGGTCAGTTTTTACAAAGACCGTGCAAAGTGGCATAGTGAAACCTTTAGGTAGGAGCTACGAAATGTACCTGAAGGCATCAGTAGTATCCTTTAGTTCAATGAAACTGTGGAGCGGATTTTGTTGTAGTGGGTCCGACTCGGATCTGATATTAACAATGTGAAGCTTCATCTATATATTTGTATGAAACGTTCTACTAAAAATGCTTGTTTTTTTTAATTGAAATGTAAAGCCAAACTCGTAACTTCAGAAATGAATATTTCCAGTCCCAGGCAGCGTTTCTTCATTGCATTTCCACTGAGTGGCAGTGTAGTACTATAAAACATAAAACATTTCCTCCCCAGAAGACACATCATAGACTGTCCCCTCCGTGATTAAACCAATATTTAAAGAGTGTGGGACCCTCAGGCTTTAGATTAGCAGATCACGCTTTGCTATTATAACTTCTAATCTTGATGTTTCAATGGTAGAAGCATTCAGTAGAAAATAAAATATATGTTAAATTAGTCTCATAAAATCACTTCACCACACTCAGAGATATAACATGGCCTGACAACTTTATGTAGGCTAATAGCCAATATGTATTCTTTACTGTAATGTAAACTAATCTAAGGGACTGTATGGACATTTTTGTGAGCAGTGGGATCTTCTATTCCAATTTCACCTCCCCCCTCAATATTTCAACATATATTTCAGATTCACCATTTATAAGTAAAAGAGGTAAAGCATTATCGTTTAAGCTAGTGTAATAAATAATATATACATTTATTTTTTCTTTTCAATGGCTACCAATGTGACAACTTTAGAAGTGGAATTTGCAATTTCCAAGTACATGGCAAACACAACAAATTGATGAATATTCCAGACACTCTTTTTTTCAATTAAACACTAAATAAAAGGCCGAACCATAGACAGTATATATAATGGACATAGCTGATGTGGAACTCCATTGGCTGCAATAAAACCGGTACCATGCAGTCTTATGTAGAAATGAGCCGACTTCTGAGTTGATTTATTAGCTCAGTAAATGGTTTCCTGATGAGTTTCTGGTCTCA
>NW_023339740.1:2200678-2203304 GCF_004916995.1 Morone saxatilis | reverse complement strand
GTACTGTTTATCTGTAATACGAGCCGCCATTGTTTCCTGCTACGGACAAGTCGAAACTGCGCAGCTAGAGAGCAGCTCAACTCGCAGTACGTCACCTCCACTGGCTCCAACAACATGGCGACGAGCTCAACGTCGAACTCGAGGCCTCGTAACGGTACTCCACAAACCAATGGGTAACGTCACAAAAGGTTTAAACTTTGGCTGAACATTACAACCTACTACAAAGAGTTTTAACTGTACAGTCCCTAACATAACCCAATAAATACATAGAAACAGACTACAATGCTAGGTTCAGACTATAGATGAGCATTATATAACATCTTTATTTGGTTTCTAAGCAAAAGCTAGAAAACACTGACAAACATGTAACTAAACTCTGACCAAATGGAGACAAAATCAAAGACAGAGTATCAGAGAGGAACAAAACGGAAGGAAGGAAGACTGTTCACAAAATATCCTGTACATCACTTTAGATGAATTTACATTTTACCTACATGTAGGCTGTATGGAGCACATAGACTGGGGAGAAGCAGTGAGCAGTATATTGTTTGTCAGTGTAATGAAGTAATACTGTACACACTGTATAGAAAGCTCAACATGCTTCATACAAAAATATCCAATAAGTTATGTGACTTTGGGTTGGTGTACATGTCATAACACACATATGCATGCATGTTTTAAACACTGTGATACAAATCTATTAATCTACTATTTATGTATCTGCTATATGTTTTGGATTATTACATTGGCAGTTCCTTCAAGTATACTGTACACAATAACAGTAGAAATAGAATGAACACTCCTGCACAGCACATGTAGGAATGTTGTTTGAAGTCATTTTCAGATATAAAGAAAGATACAGATTTTCTGAACAAGTACAATCATTGGCAGCATATCAGCCAAGTAAGCATGCAAAATAACACAGATTTCCTGTTTTGTCATATAAAAATAGAGTCCTCCCTCACACATACTTGTAGGATTATGACAGAAATAAGGCCACATATCCATTTCCTTTCTGATACAATATGATACATGTTTAATATTCAAGACCAATCCTGATAAATCCATTCATTATAGATTTTATTGGCTTTCTATTTTTGTGATGCTGTCAGGTTGAACCATTCCTCTTTAGGGTCAGAGACGAAAGGGTTTGACTGAACCTAGACTCTAAACGCTTTGCTCAATAGAGACTGAGGACTTTCTCTCAGCTTTTGTTACTAAAACTGGAAACATTTAGAGACTACCTGCATTATAGAATAAAGGCATACAGCAAAGGTTGAATTCGAACCCATGGTTGCTGCAGCAAGGACTCAGCCTTAATATATGGGGCACCAGCCGTACCAGGTGAGCTATCAGAGAACCTCTTCTGTTATTTTTAAATAAATAAATCTGAATAAATGTGTTACATTTGATACAAAACTGCTGTGGCGGCTAGGGTGGCCTGGCATTCTTTAGGGTTGACAACTGCCACCCCAATAGATCCACCTTATGCGGTAACATGCAGAAGTTGTGTGCTTGTAAACACTGTGGTACCATATAACATCAGGACATCCATTTTCATTGTTTTAAAAAGCTGTATTGATGTGAATTGCTATATCTCCAGTTTGTTTCACGGTGGAGGAGAATGGGGGAGAGCATTGTTTCAGGTAAAGCATATGTTTGTTAACGTCTGTTTCCGCCACTGTTCAAACAACTACATTTAGAAATCCCCAGGCGATTGGTTAGCTCTGAGAATGTCTGGTAACCGGAGAGTAGACAGCAATGCAGAATATCTGTTTTAAAGGACCAGTGTGTAGGATTTAGTGGCATCTAGCAGTGTTGATTGCAATTCCCTCACCTCACCCTCTCCTTCTGTGCAACAGCTCATTCTAAGGTAACAAAAACATGATCATTATTTTCAGGTGATTATACACTAATGAAAACAACAATAGATGAATAGATCCTCCTAAATGTTACATACTGGCCCTTAAAGAGTGCACGTAAGAAAAAGGGAGCACAACTTCTAACAGTGAAACAAATCTGGGGTTTCTACACAAGCAATAGTTCACTTTTGCTTGAATCCTTCATGCACACAATAAAGGCATAACAAATGAAATCACAAGAAAAAAGGATAAGTTTGGAGAAAGTTCATTACAAATCAGCCTGTTTATACGGTAGCTGATGAGCCATGACTGACAGCAGCAGGAAATATGCAGCCATATATCAAACACCAGAACGGATGAGAGAAAACTGTGTTTCCAAAAGTAGTCAGCACACTGCAACCCCCCTGAAAGCAGTCTGAGTGACTTTGAAGCAGCACCATGTACCAAACCTTACTCTCCCTTTCACCAGTTTTTCTTGGTGTCTTTTTCAGTAAAAAAAAAAAGATGAGGAAAAGCATTCAAATTAATCTGAATATTTTTTGAACAATTTTAACAACTTGGGGCAAGAAAGCACCATTAAAGAGAATAAAGATGACATTTAAAACGAAACCACACTGGGGCCAAAAAGCAGGAAAATAGCTAAACTAATGAATTTCCCATCAGCTGGGATGCCCTGGAAGCTCCCCTGGTAGAGTGTGCGCCCCATGCATATATACTTCCATGCATCCATATATACACTTATTGTAACGGGTGTGTGAGGACCC
>NW_023339740.1:2195185-2200578 GCF_004916995.1 Morone saxatilis | reverse complement strand
GGGTACATGGTTATGTTCAGCTTTCAGTCTGTTCTCTGTCCCAAACCAATTTCATGGCTTATATATTTCGTGCTTTCAGGAGGTCCTTGCAAGAGGTCCTTTGAGTCCGAATGGGATTAGTTTGGACAAGTCGATGCTCCATCTTTGACTTAATGTTCGCTGGCCTTTTACATAAAACACATTCGAATTTCATGTTCAGCACACAGTAATATACAGCATTAATTTTCATGAAGCAATAAAACAAACACTGGCTCTCAGATGCCACAGCCAGGACAGGATTTAATTTCTGCTTTCTCTATTTTCAGATCCCCTGTGTTGCTGTCTAGCCTCTCAAATGCCCTGAGAACCAACAAACAAGGAAAGGACATCAGCCTCAGTGCTGTCTCTCTTTACAACTAATAGAAATCAATTTCCCGGCTACAGGATTTATTACTCTATTACAGCAGACCTTATCACTGAGAGCAGGAACAGTGCCACAGGTGTGGTGGGCGGAGCCCTGGACTGGCAAAAAGGTCCGTAGAGGCTTTTGTCACTTATTTGAAATGTTAGAATTGATGACTGAGGTGTGTTAAACTACATTTGAAGCCTTTGATTTAAATGCAGTTTGTGGGTGAGTGCAGAGTGGTGTGTTGCACCTGCAGAGGGCGTGTGCCAGAAATGTTAAAATATAGATCTTGTTGAGGGGGGGAGTCCTCACCACCAACACTTTTAAAGGAATGTATTCTCTCCTGGTAAATCTCCTGGTCCCTTTCAATTTACTTCAAAATCCTGACTTGGTTCCTGTCAACCAACCCTGAAACCATGCAACACACGTACACACAGAGACACAAACACACACATACTGCTTGCTGCCCTCATTTCAGGTGTGCATGTTGCGTTCCTTGGGGGCAGCAGTGGTGGTCGTGGTGGTGGTGGACATTGAGGGGGAGTCGGAGGTGGCTGGCAGAGGGGGCCGGGGTTCAATCCCTCGACTTTTCATGAAGGACAGCAGCTGGTCCGGGATCTCCGCCAGGACATCCTTAGCCAGTCGGGCCATGCTCAGGACCTGGTTCCCTGAACGGTCAATGTAGTCCCGGAAAGGTACGAACTGCGTGAGAAAAGCAGGAAATGGATGATGATAGGATAATGATGGGGAAATTTTCTTACATTTGGTATTTGTGAAATTGTTTACCGAGTGCTTGTTGGTATACAGTTAGCAACGGCTATTGAAAACAAGTTGAATTTATTTAATTAACTGTTTAATGTTGAGAAGAAAACCACATTTTAAAAGATAAAGAGCAATAGTCACATCTTTAAGGACCAGTGTGAAGGATTTAGTGGCATAGTTTTTGCAACGTCTAGATTTGACGACCTGGGATTGAGAACGGGCTGTGAAGTTTGTAGGAGAAACTATGGTGCCGTAAAACATTTGAAAGGAGCCAGGAGTTTGGTTTGTCCGTTCTTGGCTACTGTAGAAATATGACAGTTTAAGGTGACCCAGGTGAACAGCTCCTCCTAAATGTTACACACTTGACCTTTAAGCTAATGTTAGCAAGCTAGCTACCTAGCTAGCTAATCTACATCCATTGTTAGCTAGCTAGTTAGATTTTAAATCTAATGTTAGCAAGATGCTAGATAGTAAATTTACATAAATCGTTAATTAGCTAATTTCAGATGTCAATATATGTCACTTCTATTTTTTAACCATCAAAATGTAGATTAAACAGAGATTAGCCTAGCACATAGCATATGTAAGTACAAGAAATCATCAGCTTCTCCAGCTTTTTATACAGTCTTGTTTTCTAGTTGAAAACTCTAATATGGACCTTTGTCTTTGTCAAAGATATCCCCCTCCCCAGATATGTCTATGGTGAAATAGAACAAAATCTAAATCTGTGACTCATGAGGGTTAAAGGACAGGGTATACGATACCTGGACAATGTCTCTCTCAGCAAAGCGTCCCCTGGATGACACTCTGACCTCATCCCCATCCAGCTCCTCCATAGCTGCAGACAACAAACGCAACATTTAACTGTTAGGAAGAGGTATAATCATGGCAAAAAAAGACAAATCCGTCCAGTGCTCAAATGTTATTTTCCCATGCTGTATGTAAGCAGACAGAGTATGAAGATCAGTCTGTCCACAGTTAGTGTGGATCATTATTATCTTTTCTCTGTTACAAACAAAATCACAGTTTTTCTCGGCCATTAGTGCCATTCATTATAAATCAACAGCACAAAAACTTTTGGTGTCTGGCTAACTTGACTGACTTACAGAGCGAACAAAGCTAATTATGTCTCAAACACACAAACAGCACATTCATTTTTTTCTCTTTTACCAATTCTCTAAACACTAACTGAAAAAACTATCCACACTTGAAGACAAGTTCTTTGTGTACTTCTACAATAACACTGGTAACAAACATTACTATATAATATTGTGTGACAGAGCTGATCTCTGTGCCAATCTTTTTGTTTTATCTTGCCCTCTTTTCTGCCCATTGAGGGTCTCTCTCACATCAAAACAGTAACAAAAGACATAGTTTGATAATCATGAAGTAGTGGGATCATGGGAGTTGTCTTGTTTGTTCAACAACCACCATTGCTGATGAAACTCTGTCTGACAGAACTCAGGCAGAGTTTTCCCCTTGTCCCTACAGTGTGCTGTTTGAATGCTGTCTGTGCAGAGTTTGACTAGAATGATGTTTTCTCATTCATCTGCTGAAAGTGAAAAGTTTCTCTGTGCTCATTATAAATCTGATTTTTAAGGGGCGGGGCCTACCAGCATGATTTGTTATTTGACCACAAATAGTTAGGTTAGGTTAAGTCAGTCCTGGTCCAGTATGCAACTTGTACAGTGCGTTGTAGAAACCTGAAGCCTTGTGTCCAACAGACGATCTTAAAGTCCCCATCAAATAGAACCGGTAGTGTTGTTTTTGCTTCTGCATATTTATATACTGTAAAAACAGGCAGCTAGGGAAGGACGGTAACCAATAGCACTGAATGTGCATTACATCCCCTTGCATGCAGCTATAGCAGACCTATAGCTGACTCTGCTGGACTGGGAGCTCCTAGTGGACACAGCATCTGATGCCAATGGAGGCCAGTTCAATGACAGAGAATACAGTACCGAGGTGCTTTTCTTGCCAGGTTTTGCTCCCGTTTTTTTTTTTTTTGCTTTTTATTCCTTTATTTGATAGGATAGGTGTAAATAGGAAAGGGGAGGGACAGAGAGAAGTCAGACCAGAGAGAACACAAGTGCAGACCCAGCTGCCAACAGTCCTCAGGGACTAACAGAAAGTTCAGACTAAAGACAGGTTGGTGGTCCTTCTGTGCCACATCTGTTCCCAGCTGCTCTTTAAGTGGAGGAAGAAACAATAACATATTTCATAACCTAGCCTCATTAGTGCTTATATAGGCCACAGGAAGGAAGGTAAAGTTCCTGACTGAGTTCTGCATCAGTCTATTTATAGTTTCTTATCAACAAAGCGAGTGATAAACAATCTGTGGCATTCCCAAGAGAGATCCCATATTTATATTTATTTAAAGAGGAAAAGAAGGGATGCTGAGGGAGGGATGCTGATGGGAGACTGGTAAGGCTCCACATGGCACACAGACATAGCAGATGGTGGTCGGGAGCAGCAAGGGAAAAGAGGAGAAGAAGAGGAGGAAGGAATAATTTGACAAGCATGTAAAAGAGAGTAGATGGTGAAACTGTGGCCAGAGATAGACTGGGACAGGACAGAGACAGGAGAGAGAGAATATACTGTAAATAAATTCAGGCTGAAGGTGTTAAAGTGGCAGTGAAGGGGGGTTCAGGGGGGCTGGATAAACCCTGGCATGTGAGGGGAGGTCCACAGAGACACCGAACCTGATAGGAAACCTCCTGCTGTCCTGAATATCACATGGTAAGTGTGTGGCTGTGTACAGACTTTGCACTGTGCCTACAATCCCAGAGGCATGTGTGGAAATAACACTCAGTGCTCCAACTTCAGGATCTGATGCACATTTCGTTTGTTTTAAAATAAAAAAACAGAAAATTAAAAATTAAAATTAAAACCAATCCATTTTGTTCCCCATATTTATAAATGGTCAGGAAACAGCTCGTATTACAATTTTAAAAACATAAATCAATTGGCAGCAAAGTACAGTCACTGTTTTCATTAGTGTGTAATCACCTGAATATAATAATCATTGTGTTACCTTAGAATGAACTCTTTTTATCTTTTTATCTTTTATCTGTTCTACGGATCTGCTATGTTGAACCACCATGTTTAGCCTATGCTGAGATATTTCACAATAGGTGTAGGTCAAACTGACCTGCTGAAAAGTTAAGGGATCATCAATAGGAGTGATCCTCTGGGCACCATAAATGTCTGTACAGAATTTCAAGGTCCATGTGCTGCCATGCTTCAATGGTGACAGTAAGAATAGTAGTATGTTTATTAAAGTGAATTAGTGATGAATCACCCTAAAGCACAAATCATACATCAACAGTAGCCCAACTTTACAGAAATAGAAAAATAAAAATACATGGCAAAAATAGCATATTGTCAATATTTTAGAGACCCCCCAAAACTTTACAAATCAAGTTTTCAGGGGAACTCATGTCTTATTAAGAGGAGCCCAGCTCCCCCTGGCTCCCCTGTGGTTCGTATCCTGCATCTACTGATGCATTGCGATTATTAAAAACATCCAAACACAGCAGTAACATAAATAATTCCATCAAAGAATAAAACTAGGATTGTTCTGTATTTTTCTTAGTGTCAACAAATCCCATGAAAGACCAGAATCAACAATGTGTTAGTCTCAGTACTTCCTGACTTCCATGCCTGTGGTTCTCAGCCCCATTCCCACTGGTTTCTACGACGCCACACAAATATATAGATTCATTTTCTAAAAAACAAAATTTTTAACAAACTCAAACAAGAGTAAATAGTGCATGTGCTGTGGACTTAGTGAGACTTAGACTTCCAGCAGTCAATTAATCCACATTTGGTGCTGTAGTGAGTATTTGGGGCAGCAGGACGGTATATGTGGGATTGAGTCAAAATAAACTTGTGTGTTCATGGTAATAAAGGTATGGGATCCATTAATTGTAAATGGTTTTGTCCTTTTCATGGGATTTGTGGTTCATCAGCATTATTTATCTTATTTATTTGTCTCAATATATATTATATATATAATAATAATATTATATAATTATATATATAATTATATAATATAATATTATTATAATTCAAGGTTCCTTTAAAGCTGCAGGTAATTTCTATAAAAAATAACTTTTTGTCATATTTGCAGTTGTACATGAGACAGATAAAATCAGGTTTCTCTGGCTCGAAGATTATCTGTCTCATGTACTACTGTCAGAATACAGTGAAAATTTGACAAAAAGTTATTTTATGAAAGTTACCT
>NW_023339740.1:2194891-2195081 GCF_004916995.1 Morone saxatilis | reverse complement strand
TACTGTTAATGTCAGAATATGGTAATCAAAATTGGTTCATAGGTGTTATTCATTCAGAACCCTTCTGTAAAAAAGGTGCATCTTGTTGTTTCTTGATGTTATTCACACGTTTCATAATTCAATTCAATTCAATTTTATTTGTATAGCGCCAATTCATAACAGAAGGTTATCTCAGGACACTTTTCAAATA
>NW_023339740.1:2190529-2194791 GCF_004916995.1 Morone saxatilis | reverse complement strand
AATGTGAAAACATCATTCTAGAGTCAAACTGCACATACAGCATTCAAACAGCACACTGTAGGGACAAGGAGAAACACTGATTTCTGACTGGAAGGAGGCTTTAAAGTATACCTTATGCTTTACTTGATGTTTCCTGATGTGTAATATTGCTCAGTTGAACTAATTAATCTTCCCAAAGGGATCAACAAAAGTTAATCTTATCTTCTGTTACCTTCAAACATTTCTCGAATGAAAGCAACACACATACAAACACATTCATGGCCCAGTTTTGTTTGAAAACTTTCAAACATATCCTAAAATTTATGTGAAATGTATTTTTAGCAGTGTGGGAAGACAAACGAGTTTAAGGGAACAGAGAGAAAGAGAGAGAGAAGAAAATATGCAAGGAGGGATGAAACAGTCGAGAACAGAATGGGTTATAATACATTTTGATTTTCAAAAGGCTGATCCCCACAGGGTGCTCCCTGTGAGGCTCGGCTCTGACTTGGGGGTGAGTGATGTGTGGAAGTCAACCAGGGAGCAGACCTGCGCAAAAACAGTAGCTGAATACATTTTGAGCATGGAAATCACAAGAGGAGCAGCTGATTTATTCACTTTTTGCGAGCGACGTGTCTGCTTTTGAAGCTTTTCAAGCGTCACAGTGGGGAAATCAGGTACACGTCAAGAAGTTCTGTATGCTGAGTGACAGAGAATGTTTTGCAGGGTCATAATGGCGAGTAAAAGAAGTATCACAGGTGGTTCACTGAACAAAACAGTTAAGCTCTGCTCTTGGATTTTCTTAAGTCTCTCATACTTTGGTGCTGACTGATTAAACTGAAGCGATCCTCTTTCTTCACAGAACTCAGTAATTAAATTGACTGAGGTAAATGAATCTATACGTTCACCATCTTGTTCTCTCAGTCTCTACACTGCTGTCGTGCTCTTTCAGTTCCATCATCTCCTCTCTAATTTCTCTTTCTCTGCCACACACAGTTGTTCACCTTTGACCCCAGCCTTACTGCGCACCGAATAATGGGTCCCAAAGGCTTCAGCTAGTATCATTTTCTGCTTTACCTTTCTTCATCTGGTGATTCAACTCTAATCATTTTGCCAATTAACTTTAAGAAAGTCACCAATGCATTTCAGTAGAACTCGCGGTGAGCTAGCGCATGATAAGGAGTCTCTTTTTTTATTTAGTACAGATCCAACTTTATTATACTCTTTTAGAAAAAGTGCAGTGTGACACGAAATGTTGAAGTTGGGTTCAAAGATAAGATAAGATAGACATTATTGATCCCACACTGGGAAAATGTACTCGCTACAGCAGCTCCACATGCAACACAGCATAAGATAAGAAAATACACATTCAATACACAAAGAAAAATACAAGATATAATAAAAAAGAAAAAATAGAATAAGAGTTATATGTACACTATATACAGCTTTTTTTATACAGATGAAACTGATAAGAAACATTGCCAAGTTGCCATTTACACATAGAAAATTTTAACATTGATAGGAGTCCATTTGTTGACGTGTCGTGTTGAGGATGACAGTGAGAATTGTTTTATCCCATGTAGTTTGTCATAGTGGAAGACAACTGACAGACAAAAAGAGCTAGATTGCCTAGTTTGACAGCTTCTACAGTGCAGCGATGTTGGCCCATAGGAGCATAGAGCTGTAAACATGATGTGAAGGAGATGTGAAAGAGGAATGATGTTAAATTTTTTTTCATTGCAACTGTAAAATTAAATTAGAATAAACACTGGTTGTTGGTGAAGACTGAAGTCCATATCTGGTTAGGTCTGATGTGTGCAATGTGTCAGCAGGAATGTATGATTTTATCATCTCCTGAAACAGTGACCATCTCAAAACTATCGTTAGTCTGCCAGACAGATATCTGGCTCTTTATCTGCTCCATGTTCCACTGTGTTCCCCAGCTAGTTGTCACCTCTATCTGCTGTATGGTGCTGAGAAGGTAGTGTAATGTGGGTTTATTGGAGCTTTTTCCCTGAAAACAAATAGTCTGTAATCATGTACACCGAACAGAGCCATTTGACCAGTTTTTCATTTAAAAATATCAGCTTTAAAGGAAAGCTAGGGTTTTGTTGTTTGTATCTTGGCCATGAATTTTATTGAAAATGTTTAGAGATCTGGGAACAGACATTGTTGTACAATGTTGTCATTACTGACGTAGAGCTGCAACAATTACTCGTCAGTCAACAGAAACATACTCGCCAATTATTTTGATAATTAATTAATCATTAAAAATATATCTTTTTTTATTCAGATCATTTTTTAAACAAAAATCACAGAAAATGCTGCTTTCTTGCCTTTCTCTGTTTTATATATCTTTGGGTTTTGGACTGACAAAATGACAATTATCAACTTGGACATTTTTCACTATTTTCTGGAATTTCTGGTACTCCCTCGCTTCACCCTCCTTTTCAAAACGCAAAGGAGAAACTATGGTGGGCGCAAAACGTGACAAAAATACAGATGCCCATATCAGTGTTTGGTTTGTCCCTTCCCTTCCCTTCCCTAAATGAAAACAGCAAATTCTAAGGTAATGAAAACACAATGATTCCTATATTCAGGTGATTATACACTAATGAATAATCACAATGATTCTGACAATAGATCTTCCTAAATGTTACACACTGGACCTTTAACGTAAAATAATCGTCAGATAAATTGATACAAAAATAATCAGTTACTGATGATCAGAATTATGAAAACCTAAGTTGTAACAAACTATTTGTCAACACTGAACTGTGAGAGAAAAAAATCTGCCAATTTAATTAAAGACGTGCTGTTATTTGCTGGTGGTTAATTACATATCAAGCTTGTGGAAATGTTCTCTGTTTGAAAAGAGGAATTTCTCTACATGTTCTGTACTCAGTTGGAAAGACACTGCCTTTGGCTTTGGGGAAATAGAAAAATAAAATCAATTAAGTCACAGTGTATATCTGCCAGGACTCTTGCAGTGGGAAATGAACACATTTTGGCAAACGTCTAATTACCATCTCCCTCATCAGACAAAGAGGAAAACTACAGACTACAGACACAGCTCAGAGCCGGTGAGACAAACTTCTTCACTTTATACAACAGCCCATCATGACCCTTCACATCTCCTGTGTGAGATTAAAAAAAGTTTCATTGCAAAATGAATGAATTTAAAATGTCAGCGGAATCATTAAACCCCATCATGTGGCAATCAGTATTCTTTTTACATTTCTCTCCCACAGACAACATTCAGTGGAGGAAACCTAAGGGGCAACATCTCCGTTTGAGCATTGTGTCCTCATCAGATGGGATGAGTTCTGTTGGTTTTCAACATGTCATCCTTTATTCGAGTACAGCAGCAGGTTATTCACTTTAGATAACTAACAGTACTTCTGATTAGTGTGAAAGAGGGCATGTTAAACCATTTGTTCTCTATAAAGCTAAACAAGAGGAAGCCAGACTGTCACATCTCCATGGAAACAGATTTTGTAAATAGGTCTAGGTATCTGATAGACACAGTGTGTTCACATGTGAAAAGTCTAAAGCAGATGTTGTCCATCAATGATACATTTTTGGTAAATCAAATAATAGTTTAATGGTTTGTTTTAAACAGATTTATTTCCTTAGATTTAGTGCTAATTCCTATTGGTTATGATTACACTGTAGTCACCAACACTGCTACAAGAATGTCCAAAAGGGCTTTTTTTGTACACGGTGATAACATGCATTTTGTTCAGGAAATGTTTCTCTATAATGCCATGATAAAATAATTTCAGTAGTATCCTTTAAGAACACATTGGTATCAGTATTTCCTCTGAATGGAAATATAGCACAGTCTATTCCTGTCTGAAAGCACCATTTAAGGGATTTCTTCAGGAGCACCAAATTAACAAATGTCCCTTTTCTCCCTTGGGTCATTTTATTCTCATCTGGACTTTTCATGCATGTATTATCTGTTGGGTTTTACCAGTGAGATGTTTTTTGCTGTTTTGCAGTACTGACATTTCCTGTCCGTGGCTTACCACAGTCCCCTGGTAAATTATTGAACATGGGGATGGCTGGCTGATATTACAGGCATGTAAGCAAGGGTGGGTGAGGGGGATAGGATTTACATGTCTATGATGTGGAAACTCTGAGAGACATTTAATGGGATGACATTTGCATACTGTATGTATGTATGTATTATTTTAACAATGCATCAAACAAAATTGCTCCTTGAGTGTTTGTGCTACGCAGATGATGGAAACTCCAAACTGACCCACCCACCCACCCACCCA
>NW_023339740.1:2185070-2190429 GCF_004916995.1 Morone saxatilis | reverse complement strand
CCCTGGTCGGCTGTTTACTGTTGTTCTGATCATAGTCTGTTGTTCTGCTTTTGTTGTTCTTTCTTCAACAAACAAAATCCAGCTGTTTAAATATAGAGGAAATATGCAGAAGCATATCTGATAGGGCGAGGCCAATTGACTGAATGAAGCATGCCATACCCAGACCAGGCTCCTTTACATGCCGACTCGGCGGTACAGCTTTCTTCGCGTCACATTCTCTAGGATGAACCGCCTCCCTGGATTCTTAGTGCTGAGGGGTGGGACTATAGAGTGACACTTAGTGGGTTAGCGGAGGATATGTTGAGTTTTCAATCGTCACAAGGGTGGCTCGTATTTCTTCACCTGGCTAGGATTCCACCATGGGCAAACCTCATGCTGCACACCAAACCCTGCTCCAGAGGGACGGTTATGGATAGCTTGGATTTAATGCAGCTTTAAGTTTCTGTAGGTGGCACTCTACTTGTTTGCTCTCTCTTTGCTATCACTGCTAAAAGCCACTGTGTATTTCTGATTATATTCCAATCAAATTGGAAATATGGCCTTGAAACAATAGAAAGTAAAATGTATTATCCTCTCTTTAAATGTGTTAGCAGGTACTGCAGAAGTAAACTGCTTTTTAATCAAAATACTGTCCCTTAATTAAATGCCATAAGCCTGTTTCATGCAAAATACCCTTCATACCTTTGTTTTTCCTCAAGAACTCCACCTCTCCCTCGTCTCTAGTGTTAATCCTTTTTTTTCTGGGGACCACCACAGCACAGGACAGGATCTGTTAAATCCCCTCCTACGGAGTCCTGTCATTTCTTTATAATACTGACTAACCAATAATGACTTTTATAAAAAAAAAATAATAATAAGTTTTTGACTTAGGGGCAACTAAGTGTATATAAATGATCAAGGATAACCATGATTGTTTTTTTGCATAAAAATGTTGCCAAGTGCAGCTGTTCTCTGTCTGCCTTTTCAGTTATGTTCAGCTTCCCTGACTGGCAGGGGTGGATCTAGAGGGGTGGCAGAGAAAAATACCTGGCTACCCCAGCTGCCACCTTAGTTTGGTGTCAGATTTAACACATGAATTAATTTGGAATATAACATATTAAAAATGGAAATTAATGTAATGAACATTTTAGACTACATGGAAATAAAACAATGTATTACTTTCTAATGCCACCTTTAGATATTTCTATTCAATGTTTTACTAAATTCCCACAATAATTTTTTTGAGTTCAAATATCGTCATTTGGGGGCTTTTCCAAGCAAATACTGATATATGTGATTGTTAATTATTTATGTGATTAAATCAGCAGATATTTCTGTCACCCCATGATTATTTCTCTATTTCTCTAGATTCTCTAGATTTCTGCTGACTGGATGTTATTAAGAGTTTAGGAAAGATAGATTGCAACTTAGGTCTGTGTGTAACTCATCCATGTGTTGTCCCCACACACAGTTTTGTGTGCAGTGTGCAGTGTTGTGTGTACTCACATTGACCACAGACTCTTTGGTCTGAGCCATGTCTGAGATGACACCGTCTGTGATCATCAGCAGGACAAAGTACTGGGAGCCATCAGTCACTTCTGCAGCACACCTAGCATCATAACACACACACACACACACACACACAGACACACACACACAGAAGTTAGGTGAACTGATCTGTGTGGGTCTGTCTGTCTGTGACAGTAGTTCAGAGTAACAACACATTTCTGATGTGGTGGCGTAGACAGCGGAATGATTTTTGCTCATTTGTTTAATGCATTTTACTCCCTGACTTTGAAATCCAGTGCTCTGTTTCCAAAAGAAGGATTAGTGAAAAATCTGAGTATGTTAACCCTGACATGAGGGAAAGACAGGTTACTCAATCTGTGGGTCAGTTACCTGGCCTAGCGGGTTTTGTCTATGTCTCTCTCACTCTTACAGAGCCAAACAGTTTTATTTCCTCATTAATTTGATTAAGTCTGTATCAAACCGGTATTGAAGGTTTACTGTGTGTCTGAATAAAACTCCTGGTCAGGACTATCTAAAGTTACTGCTTTTATGCACTGTCATTCATTTCTTTGAACACATTCACATGCAGACAGCTGTAAGTTTGCTAGAACACTTCCACTAAAATGTTTATTGCACATAATGTATAATCACAGTTTAAACAGTAAAATATGAAGCTTCAGACACGTAGGATCAATCATGCATGATGTGATTGGTCGCACTGATGGAACATAATTCATATAATGTTAGAGATTATATGTGAATATCTCTGAGTGAGCAGGATGGTGGTGCAGCTGCAGAGTTTGAAAAAAATAAATGCTTAAAAAGGCTGTGTATAGTCTGAACGCAATTTAACAGCATGTCACTGACTACATCAGCTTAACTAAAGCCACAAATGCCGTTCTGTAGGATAAGGGTAAATGGGAGCAACCCATCCGTGTACTTTGGTCTTGTGTCAAAGCTCGCCCTCCTTTGGGTAAAAGCAGCCACTCTAATTTGACTGTCGGTAACTGTGAATTCTTTGCCAATTTAATATCACAAAATAAGAATAGCGTTGATGCTGTTAGCAGCTTCAGTCAGCCGATTCATACGTTTAGAATTGGACCATTGACCGGATCATGGTACATTTAGATCCATCCAGGGTTCTGCGTACGGACGTAGTCGCATCTATAATATATACTATATATTAAAAAATCTATATTATATACTATATATATATACACCCCTAAATATGAGCTTTTAAATGGAGTGATGCTTTGTAGGTAAGTGCATAATCAGATATAATATTTATATAATATGATGGTTCGCTGCAGGTTGTTCAGTATGGGGATTTACAGTAAATGTTGAGAGTCCTTCCCTACCTGCACAGGCTCATAAAGTCCATAAAACAGTGTTGTATAATAGAGTATTTTTGTTCTACATTGTGTGTGTGTGTGTGTGTCGTGTGTGTGTAGGTGGTGTGTGTGTTGTGGTGTGTGTGTGTGTGTGTGTGTGGCGCACGGTAATGCAAGGATCCCAGCAGGGGGAGGAAGGAAGACCTGCTGTTCTGACTCACTGGTTTGATTGGCTCGACACTCTCAGTCTGGCCTTGAGGCTGGAGAGCGGCAAAACGTGGCAACTGTGCTCTCTCTCTGCCTGCCTTCCTGTCTGCTGGATTCCTCTCTGTCTTGTCCTCCTGCCTGTCTCAACATCCGTCCCTACCGTTTCTCCAATTTCCTTCTCATCACACATCGTTTCCATCCCCAGCCTCACTCTGGAGTCTCTGAAGATGAATGGGGATGGTACTATTGACAGGAGCAGGGGGGAACAAAATTGAACTGTTCTCTCTAAACTAAAGTCTGCTAGAATGCAGTCATCTTCCCAGTCACTTCAAGAATGGATCCTTTAACAAGCCATTGCCCTTTTTCCTGTCTCATACACGAATGGGATAGCGAGAGTCCAATTAAAAGACAATAAAAACATGTAGATGTTCCAGCACTTCTGTTGTAAACTGCCTCTTGGGACAGGAATATTCAGCACTCAATTTACCAGCATCAGTTATAACAATAAATGGACGGTGTGATCCGTGAAAAAAATTAAGAAAGCTTATTGGTTTAGCTGTTACTGAAGGAACAGAATGTGTGACTTCTTTTGACGCTTCAAACTAACAAAAAGCAACTGGACAACATAACCAGTTTTCAGAACGTCAGGAATAATGGCTTTGACAGAGGAGGGAGATGGTGGGTCACGTTTTAATGTTAGGCTACCTTAAATAAAGGGCATCGCATTTAAACCGGGAATTCCCAGTTCCAGAGATTCAGGTTTCCAACTAGAGAGAAGTCGGAAGAACGGCTAACCAACTCGACCTCAAAATCCACAGATGCTGCTTCCTGTGCGTCAGCTAAGTGAAAGCTGTGAAGTGATACTGTTTATTAGCAGCTTCTATCTTTTTGTGTCTTATTAAAAGTCAGTCGTGTAGGATGTCTTTTGTATGAGCAAAAGTACATCATAAGCATGGTGTTGGTTATCAATTAGTATGCTAACAGGTGGCTAATGGCTAACCTAGCTAGAGCTCGGTTTTCCAACCTGCTTGTACTGGAACGTGGTCAAACTTGGTGTGGATGTCATTCCAGTTCGGACTTCAGGACTTCAGGAGGTAAAATGAAACGCACCGATAACTAATGCTTTAACAATGGTAATGCACCGTAAATTGATGCCTAATGCTAGCTTGACACCACCTGATGAAAAGTTAAAAGTGGACAAGTTAAGAAAATGGGGTAAAAACAGGGAGTGTAGACTGAAACCTATTGTGGGGCCCATGAGGTCCAGATATTTCAGCATAAAAACATCTTAGATTTTATAATTACTGCTGATGGGGGTCTAAAATTAAGGAGTTCGGTCTAGACCTGCTCTATTTGAAAGTGTCCTGAGATTGAACTTTCTGTTATAAGAGTTGGGTCTATATAAGATAAGAATGTGAGGATTGAAACTGAATGAATTAAATGGTAGCAGAGGTTTGTCAGAAGCCCAAAAAAGCGATACCAGATCTCAAAGCAGAGTGTGTAACGAAAACAGAGACCTAAAGGTGTAACGAGACTGACGATTTCTCACAAAGACACGCTGAATCCACGAAAAGGCGAGGAGCATTTGGAACCTGAAATTTAAACTTTTAGGGGACACGTAAGTTAATTACGTGAGCCCTTGGTTTCGGTATAGTGTGGACTCAGCTCTCAAAAAGGAATATGCCTTAATATCGTGATCAGAAACAGCGCAAAATTCAGGGATTTAAGCAGTCAGATTTGTTAATTGCAATTGCAATTCAGATCGATGTTTAAGTTTGTATAAGCCCCAATTCGATAACAGAAGTTATCTCAGGACACTTTTCAAATTAAGAGCAGGGTCTATGACGAAACTCCTTTTAACATTTACAGAGACCCCAAACGGATGTGACCACCTATGAGCCAAGCACTTCGGCGAATGTCGGGCAAGGGAAAGGAAACGTTGCGCTTTAAACAGACAGAAACCTAGTGATGAGACCTCTCGGCTCTAGGGGTGGTCATTCTGCCTTGGACCAGTTTTGGTAGGGGAAGAGAAAGAGAGAGAGAGAGAGGAGATTGGAGAAGGAGGAGGGAAAGAGAGACAAGAATAGTAGATGACGGATGACGATCAGTGAGAAAAGAGGCGGTGTGGACATGAGCGCAACAGGTGGGGACAGCGAGCAGCGAGTAACAACAGTAAGCTGTAGGCGAATAATTAATATTAATTAATAGACTAATAATAATAACAGTGGATTTTAGCAATGTCACGTCTAGCAGGACCGATGGCAGGAGGGGTGGGGGGGCCGCCCTCCACCAGGATCCATGAGAAGCCGTGCAAGACAGAGTAAGGGTAGAGC
>NW_023339740.1:2165761-2185045 GCF_004916995.1 Morone saxatilis | reverse complement strand
ATCGAAGGGAATTGCTATGCCCTAATTTGCTTAGCCTCTTACGCAGCCACCTGATGAAATTAAAACGTGTCTGAGAGCAAAGCTTAAACGAACAATGGGGGGTAAAACAGTGCGCCTGTAGAGGTGTAACGAAACCTATTTGTGGCCCCATTGAGCCGTCCAAGAGGTATCTTTCAGCATAAAAACATCTTACGATTCTAGTAATTAGCCTGCTGGGATGGGGTCTAACAATAAGGAGTTCGGGGTCTTTAGACCTCGGCATTCTTATTTGAAAAGCTGTCCTGAGATAACTGTCTCGCTCTTATAAGATTTTGCGCCGCTATTATAAATAAATTAAAATGTGAATTGAATAACTGGATTGAATAAATGTTAGCAGAGCTCAGAGGTTTTCAAAAGCGCCCCAACAAAAGCATGACCAGATTCTCAAACAGAGGTTGCTAAAAAACAGACAGCAAACCTAAAGGGTTAATGAATACATTTTCAAAAGACACCTGCAATCCAAAAGCCAGGAGCAGGTAACCTAACATTTAAACTTTTAGGACACTAGAATACTGGAGCTCCTGGTTTGGTAAGCTTGACTCAGCCTTCTCAAACAAATATTTGCTTAATATCTACAAATCAGCCAAATTCAGGGACGTTATGCCATTCAATTTGTTAATTTCAATTCAATTCCAGATTCAATTTAACTTGTGGTATAGCCGGCCCATTCATGACAAGAAGTTATCTCAGCGACACTTGTTCAAATAGGAGCAGGTCTTAGACCGGAACTCCTTTTCAACATTTACACGAGACCCAACAGTACCAGCCATGAGCAAGCACTTTGCGCGGACGTGGGGGCAAGGAACAAAGCTGGCCTTTTAACAGACAGAAAACTTAGGATAGACCCTTCGGCTCTAAGGTGTGGGTTGGTCATTCGTGCCTTGGACCAGTTGGGCCGGGGAAAATGAGAAAGACGATGTGGGGAGAGAAGAGAGAGCGAGAGGAGAGAGAGAGAGGAGAGCAGAAGAGAGGAGAGAGAGCAAAATAGTAATTTTTTTTGATCTGATGACGATCATGGAAAAGACGGCTGACGATGACAGCGCAGCCCAACGTATTTTGGGACAGCGAGCAGCAGTTATACCATACCAGTAAACTGTTAGCAGATAATTAACTACTTAATAATAACTAAATAATAATAACAGGTGGATTTTAGCAATTGTAGTCTAGCAGGGACCATGGCAGGGGGAGCTCCACCAGGATCCATGAGAACCTTGCCAAGACAATAAAGTACAAGAACTCTGGGGGAAGAAGCTGAAGCTTAGTAACATGCATTAATGGGACATAATGAGTGCAGAAAGAGGAGGAGAGAGGAGGGAGAGGAGCTCCAGTGCACCATGGGAACCCCCGAATAGCTAGACCTTATTGCAGCAAACTAGGGATGCGTTCAGAACTCACCTGATCCAGCGCCTAACTGTATAAGGCTTTATCAAAAGGAGGAACGGTCTTAAGCCCTACTCTTAAATGGTGGAGAGGGTGTTTCTGCCTCCCGAACCACAACTTTTGGAAGCTCGGTTCCACAGGACGAGCTTGGTAACTTTAAGGCTCTCGCCTCCTGTGTTCTACTTTTAGGGAACTTTTATAGGAACCACAAGCTAGCCCGGCATTCAGAGAACGTAGTGTTTTTTCTTTTTTAGGGAGGGGTAATATATACTATTGAAGCTTCTTCAAGATAAGAAGGGGCCTCGACCATGAAGAGGCTTTTATTTTTAGGTGAGGAGGAGAATTTTTTAAATTCTATTTCTAAATTTTAACAGGGAGGCCAAATGCAGGGAGAAGGCTAGAACAGCGAGAGATGGGTGATCTCTTGTTCCTTTTAGTTCCCGTCGAATTACTCGTTGCTTGCAAGCCGTTTTTTTGAATTACATTGGAGCGTTTAATGGATTTATTAGGGCCAAACCTGATAACAAAGAGTTGCAGTTAATCCAGCCTTTTGAAGTAACAAATGCGATTTTTTTGGATTTAGTTTTTCTTGCAGTCTTTTGTCTGCTTGAGTAGATGTGTCTTATTTTTCTTGTAATATTACGTAAATTTGAAAGAAGCCAGTCTTAGGGGGAGATCTGCTTGTATGGTTAGGAGATTAAATGACAAGTCCTCGATCAAAGATAACTCCTAAGCATCCTAACAGTTGGCACTAGGAGGCCAACGCGTAATGGCCATTCTTGTAGGTAGGCTATATCTTTAGACAGTTGAGTCTCTTGGGAGGTTTTTTTTTTTGGGGCCAAGTTATAAGCAATTTTCATTTTTTTCTGAGTTTTAAACATCAGGAAAATTGCATGGCCTCATTCCAGGATTTTTATGTCCTTAAGACATGTTTTGCTAATTTAGATGAATTTTATTAATTTCATTTCCAGGCTTGATTGATTTAGATATTAACTGCGTTATCATTTGCTGCGCATTAGCAATGGAAGTTAATGGAGTGATTCTAATAATGTTGCTAAAGGCGGCATGTATAAAGCTAAATAGCATTGGCCAAGTATCAAACCTTGGTTGGATCGTTCCATGACTAACTGTAGTATTTTATTGAAGATTTCATCATTAACATGAATCAGAAACTTGTGCAACGGGATGTTTGATAAATTTAGGACCTAAACCAGCTTAGTGGCGGTTTCCTTTAATTGCCAATTTGATGGGCTCAAGTCTTCTGGTAAAAGGATATTTATGCGTTCAACTTTGGTGTCAAATGTAGCACTGAAGATCTAATAATACAAGTACATGAGACAAGCTCCATTGTTCAGAAGCAATTTAAAAGGTTCATTACTAACTTTAACCAGAGCTGGTCTTCGTTGCTGTGATGAACTCTAAATCCTGGACTGAAAATTCCTCAAAATAAATTAGTTTGCTTAATGTAAAAGTCACACAACCGGTTTTTTTTGGGACTATTGTTTTCTAAATCTTAGAGAGGAAGGCGACGGTTTTAGGAAATCGGTCTAGTAGTTGGCTAACAACCCCTGGGTCGCAGAGGGGCGCTTTTTAAGGAAGGGTTTAATTTACAGCTACTTTTTAAAGGGACTGTGGTACATACCTGACAATAAAGAAAGATTAATCATATCAGTTAAAGAAGCGCCAATAAGGGTACAACTTCTTTAAGCAAGCCTGTTTTTTTGGGATTGGACTAAGCAGGACAGGTTGGATGGCTTCGGATGAAAAATTTATTGAAGTGCTAACTGCGTGAAGATCGGATAGGCCGGAAAAACATGCTTTTTTTTGGAAGTATATTTTATTCTGAGGTTGGCATTACTAAATTCTTTTGGGGCAGCCTGCATACTTTATTTTAAGGGTATTTGGTGGACTAATTTTCTCTCTAATAGTAATAATTTTATTATAAATAAGGAAGTTCATGAAGGTAACTTGCTACTTGAGTTTTTATGGGGATACATGGCTCAGATTTAGAGCTGTGACTCTGTCAGGCGCCTGGCCTTACAGTGCTTGGGGAAGGAGGAATTTCTAGGGTTGTTCTTATTCTTTCTTTCTATTAGTGCTGAGCTAATAGGCTCCTCTTGCCTTTCTATAATTCTTAAGATCATTTTTGCCCAACATTGCAAGCGACACCCAATAATTTCGAGGAGCGCGCCATTCTCCTTTTTTTGATTTCCTGTTTTTTGCTTCAAGTGCGGGTTTTGGTGGTTTGTACCCACGGTGGCTAGCTTCTATGTCTTTATCTATCTTTCCCTGTTTCTTCTAAGCAGCGATATGTTTTTTTCTTTCCGTCTTTTTTTTTTTTTTTTTTTTTTTTTTTTTTTTCTTTTTTTTTTTTTTTTTTTTTTTTTTTTTTTTTTTTTTTTTTTTTTTTTTTTTTTTTTTTTTTTTTTTTTTTTTTTTTTTTTTTTTTTTTTTTTTTTTTTTTTTTTTTTTTTTTTTTTTTTTTTTTTTTTTTTTTTTTTTTTTTTTTTTTTTTTTTTTTTTTTTTTTTTTTTTTTTTTTTTTTTTTTTTTTTTTTGTTTTTTTTTTTTTTTTTTTTTTTTTTGTTTTTGTTTTTTTTTTTTTTTTTTTTTTTTTTTTTTTTTTTTTTTTTTTGTTTTTTTTTGTTTTTTTTTTTTTTTCTTTTTTTTTTTTTGTTTTTTTTTTTTTTTTTTTGTTTGTTTTTTTTTTTTTTTTTTTTTTTTTTTTTTTTTTGTGTTGTTTTTTTTTTTTTTTTTTTTTTTTTTTTTTTTTTTTTTTTTTTTTTTCGAATCTGAAGTTTTGATCGCCAGAGAGCCTGCACGCCACTATTAACAAGATTATCAATGTTGGGAGCTGGCACTAAATTTCAATATAGGACTCGTGTTATATCAGATTCAGGATATGGCATTGAATTAAACACTGGATGGAATTCTCCTCCATTAAATTTAGCTACAGCACCGTCAGATCAGAAACATCTGGGCTGTAGGAAGTTTTGCCTAATGGCTTATATACTAATAATATAAATCAAAAGTGTATTAAAATAATGGTCAGATAGAAGAGAGTGGATTACTGTGAGAAGGACTATTCAAATGTTACGAATATCAATGCCACATATGATGCTAGAACGATGGGTCAAGGGAGGGTGTGATTAAAACAATGAGTTGTCGTTTATTACACTCTGACGAGAAGCCCAATTATAGTCTCATTAATAGAGAGTATAATGCAATTCTAAGGCTGTCATCTGTTACCCTAACAAATAACTATACTTCAGATATCTGATTTAAGGGGAACTAAACTATTGGGATAAAAACTCTGAGAATTTCAGATATAAACAATTCCAGGGGGAGTACGCGTCCAGAGAGCGCCAGGTACACATATAACGAATAAAATGGCTGGCAGAGTTAGTTTCAGTATGCGATGAGTGGAGACTAAGAAACAAGGCTTTCAAACGGAAATTATAATTTAGTTTAGGTATTTAGGGTCCATATAAAACGATCTCGAATCCATTATATGGGGCTGCTACTACCACTCTCCTCGGGCCTGTGCCTCGGGGGGAATGTGAAGCTATTAAATGTGACTGGGTGGGGACTCTCATTATAGACTAACAATACTCCTACGATGGGACAAACCACGGTCATCAAGCTAAGACCAATTCAGAATCGCAATATCACTAATGCTGATATATAATTCATTCACCTAAAAACAGCTTTTAGAGGACAGGAGACCTGATATTTAACAGGTCCACACATGTTCATTCTTTCTATTTTGTGCTACAGAGGAGCAGTTAGTTTCTACATTTTTCATTACGATTTTCAGTTACAAACTACCTCTTGTTTCACATTTCTTCTAAATAATTACTAGCAGTGGCATCGGGGGAACAGCACAACAGTCTCTATGGGGTTTGGGTGGAGTGACTGTCACTAGTGGAAGCAGCCGCAAGGGGAGAAGGTGCTGTAAAACCACGCAGCTCTGACGTTCCTACGGTCCTACCACACATGGCATTGTACAGGAAATTTAAGAAATAAGAACTATCGCCACTAATTCCATGGAGCGGCTCCATCATAAGTGGAAGAATGGATTGCCGTCTCTCGTAATCAAGACCAGGTTTACCCTCCCCAAAAAGGCTGACCATGATTATCAGAGAAGCCCCACGAATCGTTTAATCTGGTACACCACCTCGACCCGACAGGCCAGCAGTGTGGAACTGGACGACATGCGGCACATACTACATGGTCAACAATCACTGGTCACAATTGGGCAGGAGGGATCCAGAAGAGAAAACTACACGGGGTGGTCCTGACATTCGATTTTGGGCAAATCTACAACAACGAATCCACATTAACTTTTAGTGAATAATCGGGGTGTCAATTACCGGCCGACGGTGAATAACTCATCTTATTGTATTTACGCTCTATCTTTAGGCCAGCAGTTGTTAAATTATGATGTCACACATCGCCGCTCTGGCCCCAGGGATACATTTAACTGTGGCCGCTGGCTTCGCTAACTTCACGTTTTGACTATGGAGCTGCCAATTAATCAGAGTTGTTTCCTCAGCGGGTGTGTCGGCTGAGTGGGGAAAATCTATTTGAAACGTGAATCGGTTTGGTGGTTATCCGTGGGCCTTCAGTGGTTTTGCTGCTATGCTTATTCTTCCTCCGTTCAGTCACCCAGCCTCCCTGTCTTCCGCCTGCTCGGGAACTACCGGGGACGGGCTACCTGAAGCTACCTTCGGTCGGCCCGCACCGGCTACCTGTGGCTGGCTAAACTATGGTGGCTAATGATATCTCAGTGGTGCGGTACCGTGCCTTAAGTCACTAATCCTCGCGCCTCAGCGCAGTTAAATAAACTACATTAATACATGTACCATTATCATTAAAGAGGCTTAGGAATAGCTAACATCTGGCACATGGAGCCAAGACAGAGGAGAGGAAGAGGGAGGAAAGCCATTGCTAACTGCTAATGCTTATAGTAACTAGCGTTGTGAAAACTTTGAAAATAGCGAAAAGTCGCTAAAAGAAAGAAGCTAACTTAGCTACGAGTGTCAAGTGGTAGAACTAGTCTACGTTAAATGTTAAGCGTATAACCGCTGTAATGAGTAAATCAGAAGTGTCTAGTACCTTTAGCGTTTAACAGGCTGAGACAAGCGGTACAACACCAAACAGTGTGACAGCAGAGGCAGGGAAGTAACCACCGAAATGTCAATACGCTTACCGTAGCACGTTTCTGTTAATGAATTGAACCAACAATTTTTTATTTATTTATTTTTTTGAAGTTGCATGGACTTAAATAATATATTTACGGGCTACATATTTTACATTTGTTTCCATCCAATGCACTTTTTTACTAATTAGTTAGACATAATTCTAGTTTGTCAACTGGTTCCACACTAATTTTAACATTAAACATATTTTTGTAATTTCCTTTATTCACCAATACGGAACAGATTTAGTTAACATTTTGGTGCACTTTTGGTGAAAATAAATCAACACAGCAACATTTCAAGTGTTTCGATGACTGATAGAAAATGAATCGCCCACTACTTACATGAATCAATCATTTTGAGTCATTTTTAAATAAGAAAAAAATGCTAAATTCTCTGGTTTCTAATTTTTTTACTATGAATATAAAGGGTGCGGTGAGCATTTCTGCTTTTTTTCTTTTTACAACATTCTCTAATACTCTAATGCATCACAGTGTGCAGCTGCCAGACGCAGGTGTGTGAAGCTGAATCAAAACACAGCTATATGCGATGTTCCCAGAGGGGCTTCTACATGTTCTGTACGGTAAGTTATAAAGACCTCACTGCAGAACCAACACTAACTGTTGGAGAGAAGCAGCATATTTTTTTATTGGCTGTGATAATATGATCCTTGTTCCAATAAGTTACTGCAGATGGCAAGAGTAGCTGCATGTAACCGTGTATATTTATGTACATATGGATTACACCATGCATCTTCCTCCTTCCCCTCTCTCCTCGTCTGTATCACTACTCTAAACCTCCCACGTGGATGGCACCTACAAAGAAGAGGTGGATGAAGAGGAGGAGCAGTAACAGGAAGTGCTGGGCCAAGAGGAGGAAGAAGAGACAGATTGGGAGAAAAGAAAGAAGAGGAAGAACCAGAGAAAGCCGGGAGAGCAGATGGGAGACATGAAGAAAAGTGCGAGAACATTGAGCGAGGAAAGAAAGTTTCCTGTTCTCTCTCTGAATGGAGTTTTGAAGCTCTTGATCCCACAGCAGAACGACACAGCACTGCTACACTCTATTTGATTATGCAACCACAATCACACTTCACTGGGACAGGATATTATTGCTTCATATGGCTGCTAAAAATACAATAGCAGGTAATAACCAGCCAAAATCCATTAAAAACTTAACACCAGCTGCACTCCAAAAGAAAGTTTTATTGGTGAAATTTTATGTGTTTTTAAAAAGAGCTTGTAGGGTGATCTGCTGCAGGGTTCAGCAGGAAGACAAGGTTTATTAACTTACTCATACCTATTATGATATTTGAAGCTCTTACATTTTGGGTGCAGGGTAGTTCATAAAACAATAATCTTAAAATAATAAAGTGAACCAAGTATAAGGTTCAAAAATACTACATGAAACAACTGCATAAGGAATTAAATGTGTGATACAAAGAATGAATCACAAAAATAAAATGCAAAGGAGCCACAGGCAACTTCTGAATGGGGGACAAGACTGGGGGCAGTTTGAAAGAATGGAGGCACATTTGTCAAATGAGTACAAATGTATAATGATTGATATTTAAAGCTCTAATCCTTGGTTATAACTAAGCATTATTAATATAGTAGTTACTTTGTTTATTTAGTGTAATAAATAAATGCTAAATGTACAACTTTAAAAATTCTAATAAATATGAATTAATAGCTGCTCTTTGTAACTCCAAATGGCCTACAACTTTGGACAAATTATGAGAAAAAGGGCCCCTGAACACATATATAAATATCATCAATATCAATATCATATAAAGGCACTCTACCCCAGCTACACCCAGACTGAAACTTTGTGGATATTTTGTGTCTCTTTGTGGACATTTTTTGTCTCTTTGTGGACATTTTTTGTCTCTTTGTGGACATTTTTTGTCTCTTTGTAAGAAATGTTAGCAGTCACTTCATGCTAATACAGAAATGGGAACTGTACTAAGTTCTAGTGAACCTTACTTTTTACAGTTTTTGTTGAAATTGCTGTACTTGTGTGTGTGGTGGTTGGTTGGTGGTATATCACTGGGTGGGATTTGGTGGACTGGTCTGAGCCAAATTTCCCAGGTCAGTTTTTCTTCCCAATACGCTTCTGTTAATGATTCAAATTCTACAACTGAAGTAAATAGAGTGCAAAAGCAGTTGTCTTCAGCGAGTCATATCTACAGCATGTGAAGAGACACAAAGAGTGTGCATCTCATAGTGAATGGGTGGGCGTACTAAGCATTTGTGTCCTGTGTCCTACCAACAGGTCTTTGTACACCAAGCCCGTATTTTTCATATTTAAAAAAAAAATCCATCATCATAATACAATTTTTAAGCATAGAAGCCTTTCGCGCCCCGAGGTCCGAGTCCGATGCGTTTTTTAATTCTATTTTTTGCAAAATTTCACAATTCACAATATTAGAATTCAATGAGGATGATTTTGTGATCCTCTCACTGATAGTAGAAAAAGAAAAAGTAATTAGGTCCAAGGTGTGAAGAACAAGAAGAGTTTGACCTGCTCATGAAGGAGCTGTCTGTCTGTCTCTCTCTCTTTCTCTCTCATTTCCTCCCTTGCTTCTCTCTACTGGAGGTTCCTCCGCAGGCTGTCTCTACTCTCTGCCTTCATCTTGCATTCGGCACCGCGGCTAAAAGAGGCTGAGCTGTCCCCCCTCTCTGCCTGTGTGCTGTCACTCTGGTGCGAAAAAACGCACAAAATCCAACCTGTCTTGAAAACTTTAATGACGGACAAGATTTCAGAGTAGGTGTGTAAACATGAGTGACACAATGTGAGGTCATATTTATTTGCAATTTAAGGTGCAATTTCGGATGAAAAAATGGACTTGGTGTGCAATGGCCTTAAGTGTTGGTTTCCTTTGTGAATTTTTCAATGACTTACATTGTCTTACCTCAACAATTAATTGTTTGCCATGACCATCTTAGCTTCAACTGAGTAGTTTTAGTTGCCTAAACCTAAAAGGTAATTTGGACTTCCAATGTAATTCCTTATTTGTGTTGATTTGGTCAGCATACCTAGAATAAAATAAGTCAAATGTAGCCAGTAACAAGAGAGGTCAGACGGTCACAGGTTTTGAAGCAGCAAAAATCTGAAATTAAGAATTCAAGGAAGAGTCTAAGCCCCCAGCACTGGGGGTTGCCATACTTTACAGTGCAGGGTTTCATTAACCTTTAGGGTGACACTAAGGAGCTTTGTGTGGAGCACCCTGAATACTTTTATTACTCTGTTCTTCCCACAAAACACTGGAATTGAATACAGCTTCATGCTGGAAGCACCAGTGTTTGTGATGATCCGTGCTGGCAGGGGTCAAGGAGAAGTCATCTGCTGCTGAGCTGTACATCTATTAATGGGAGCTCATGTCCTACGTGTCACAAAAGTCTTGAGACAGGTCAAACTCTGAATCCTAACTCCTGTGAAGGACACTGTGAAAGTATTGTTGATGTATTTCCTTGTTTGGCTTTGAGTGCATTTCCTTCCTCATAAAAGATTTGCTAAGGAGATTTTTAATTTAACTTAATTCATTGCTGTCAGTCTTTTTCTTCCCAGTCTTTGCAGGTACATAGCTGCATTTCTTGGTTGTATTACTGCCACCTGTACATCAGTGTAGCGAGAAACCAGTGGTAGGACTGTGAATCACATCACCTGTGCTCTTGACTTGTTTGTTAGACCCATTGACAGTATATATTACTGGTCTGTGTCTGTGAAGAGAAGCCAATGCAGAAGTGTTGAATTCTTTCTAATGGCCAGCAGGGGGGCAGCTCTACTGACTCCAATGGTCCCAATTATGGTCCCATTTAGAGTATAATAGTGCATACAGCAGGGTATGCTTGGTGAGGCCGTACGCTGTGTTGATGACCAGTCATTCTTGGTGAGTCCGCCAGACTCAACCACCAGAACTCAGAGTCAAACTGTCAAACTAGGCAGTGTTGATCAGATATGGATCCAGATTCTGTTACTGTGTTGACTATTTCTGTCTTTAAAACCAAGTGTCGCCCATGTCACAGTACATCACCCACTAGCTGCATGCTCTCATCCAAAAATGGTAACTTCTGGTTCCCAAAAAATTAATTTACACTTGGTTAGCTGGCAAGGGATTTGTGAGTAACACTGAATGTAAACATTGTTTTTGTTCGTTTACAAGAGAACTGGCACAGGGGCCCTTTAAAATCTGAAAATGTCTGCAAGAAAACATAGAACCTAAACTGTGATTTCTCTACAGAGACAGGGATGATTGACAGACAGACAGTTTCTATGATATGCTTATCATGTCTCCTGCTTTCTGCCATCAAGTCACCTCAGATATTTTCTGTATTTGTATTCATGAATTGCATACAAAAACAGCTGGCCTTTCATGATGGCACAAGATAACACATGCATATGAAACACATTGAAATTTGCAGATTTTATGTATGAGAGACATTATGTACAAGTGTATATGAAGGTATGTCTGTGTGTGTATACAAGTGCATGATTATGTGACATGTATACACATTCGTCCATAATTAAATGTAGTGTGTGTGTGTGTGTGTGTGTGTGTGTGTGTGTATCTCTTACCGAGCCACCTGGTTGATGACAGGAGCAAAGTTGGTTGGGCCATATAGCTGAACAGTTCGCAGGCTCTGGAAGTAAGCCTCCAGTACACCATCAATACCCACACAGTTCGGGTTTTCTGTGTTTGAGTTCTGAAAGAGAAAAAGACATTGAACCTATTGTAAGGAAACCCAGTAGTTTTTTGTTTGAGAAATAGTGGCCATCCGTTTCCAAGTTACAATCGTGTTACAAATTGCCACTAATCAGAAACCCCCCTGGTATTAGAATCAAGTCCCTTAAACCTGGAATGAAAGAGTGCAGTGTTTTATAGGGTCAACAGGTGGGCACCCTCTCAGTAACAGCTCATTTAATTTAACCCATGACACAGAGAAAGCTCCCCGCTGCAGCATCTTGCGCTGTATCTGCTTGGACACCGGCTTCGTCCTCGTTTATTCTGTGGACCACAATGAAAATAGGAGTTGGACTCCTCCACGGAACACTGCTGCTTTGCTTTCAGGTCCATGGCTTTTCGTTTTCTTTTTTAGGTTAACAAAACACACATAGATACTACATGAAACTCTGAATCCTGACTTTTGAAGTCCTGTGAAGGACACGGCAAATGTATTGGTTATGTGTTTCCTCATTTGGCTTTGAGTACATTTCCTTCTTCATGAAAGATTTATATTAGTGGACAGGCCTTTGGGTCTGTGAAGTGAAACCAATGTGGAAGTGTTGCATTCTTTCTAATGGCCAGCAGGGGGCAGCTCTACTGACTCCAAAAAGAAGCCCAGTATTATTGAGTCTTAGGAAAATGACTCGACTTCTCACTTGATGTATTAGCTTAGTAAACAGTTTCCTAGTTTATGGTCTCAGTCTCTAGTTTCAGACTCCTTCCATACAGCATGATGTTCATTTTGTAGAAAAGTGCTTTCGAAACACAAGGAACTAGTTCGAGATTAGGCACTGGTTCCGAACCAACCCTGGAACTGCCTTGGTGGAAAAGGAGAGGTGTACATAATTAAGTTGTCACTGAGTGTGTTAGATACTTTTTTATGTCCAAAAACCACATGTGCCTTGAATTCTCAGTAGTTGCACGAATTACAAGTGAAATGTCACTTGTGACCTTGTGTATAGAAGTTGCACTCGTCTGAATCAGCTCTTAAGACTGTATCATTTAGACAAGCATGTGTCAAACCTGTGAAAAGCTCTTTGATCTTCTGTGAAAAAGAAGATATATCGCAGTAGAAAAAGAACATTTCTCAGTTTGAAAAAATTCAGGAATAATTGACATCTTAACCCTTAAATTGTCTGATTCCTTTTCACCCTTTGAAATACTGACTTCTATTCATCACCGCAACACACATCCATCCATCTATTCAACCCAGCCAAGTTATCCGTTTTCTGTTCCTGATCGCTGCTTTGAAAAGCTGTGGGTATATTTGGAAACACACTTCACTTAGTCTCTCTGGAGAATAAAGATTATCAAAATCATATTAATGTTCTCTTACATTATGCATCACCTCTGAGATAGTTGATTTAATATGATGAACTTGAGGGCCACAGAAAGTGCTCTAGTACTTCATACAAGGTCCTTCTGGCAAATAACACCAATGGGCTCAATAAAAATAATAGACCATTGTTCACTTGCTAATTTTAGCTTCAAATCATTCACTGGCAACCCTTTATTTATGTCATTGGGAGTGTGCCTGTGTGAAACTGTTCTTTCTGTTATTTCCCTGCAGTGTCTCTCCTTCCTCCCCTTGTCTCTGTACGTTTATGAAGCAGATTCATAAAGCCTGGAATAAGCACACATTTTATTCCACGCAACATTAAGGGAGGACTAATTTATTCTGATTATATGATAGGATGTCTAAAGTAAATGGTAAACCTCCTACTATTCAGTCTGTCATCTGCAAGAATATATCCTTTATCTTGCCTTGAACGTGACAATCAATGAAATATCCAATGCAGTATCTATGTAATGTATCACTGATCTCTCTATAGGATAGACGTTACTTGAGCTACAATATAGACCTGACAACCCCCATATAGAGGGCCCGATGAGGTTTTACTTTTCCCCCGCGTCCTTAAAAACCTGGAAATTTAAAGAGTAGTTTTGCAGTCATAGAAAGACCAGGGGTCTCATTTATAACCGTTGCGTACGCACAAAACGGGGCTGAAATGCGTAAGTGATTTCCACGCCAAAGGTTGTGAATACTATAAAAGCAAACTTGAACTGGAGAATGTGCGCACCTAAGCAAACTCTGACACATGGTACGCATGGTTTGGAGGAAAAGGAGAATTGGCGACACAGACGGTGTGGTGGTGAACTGAAGTCAGACTGAAGAAATGTAGAGTAGAAGAACGATTATGTTTTATCATCGTCCTTCATAAGTTTAATTTCAACCCGTATCATGCGTAAATCTATGTAATCAGAATGATTTAAGTCAACTGGCGTTTTTCTCAGTTATTACTCCGAAAACATCTCCTTAGAATCGAAATGAAAATTCAAAATCTAAATTCTCTATATTTAATCCCGTCACTCCATACTGTCCCACTGCGCAGGAGGAGGAGAGGACGGCGCGACTGCATGGATAAAAAAAAAAAGCATCTGTCCAACATGTGGTCAATACAATTATTTTTATATGACACTGTAAACACATAAATCCAATGTCAATTAAATCCCAAGTGGTGGAAAACCAGCCACAAACTCCTCAGCACCAATCGTTATATTATTGTCCGTTCCTCTTGATGCTTTTCATGACAAAATCCAGGCATTAAAAAGGGGTTATGTTCAAGACATTACGTGTCAACCACTTTTTTTTAATTCTGGGACTGTGCGCTCCGTGCCACTTGACAGAGTTCACTGCTGCAGCCAACATGTTGCCACTCTCTCTGCTTTTTCTTGTTATGATCCCAGTCCGTGACCGCGAACAAAACTACTTTTCGGGCCTCCACCTCACCCGAACAAGTGTCTCCACTTCAACCTCCCGTGAAAATTTTCTTTTTTTTCTTTTTTTGCTTTTCTCAGTCTTCTGCTATTGTTTCCGACAAGACATACATACTTGCATCTGAGTCTGTGTTTATATGCAGATCGGCATTCATGAGGTCGTTTGCATTGACCAATTTATGGTTAAAAAAGGGGCGTGTACAGGGGGAACGTAAAAGCTGATTCAACTGCGACATTTGGTAGGCACTCTGTATTTATAAAGAAAGATTGCTTACAGGTGTGCGTACGCAGGGTTTATAATCTGAATATTTTTTGCGCACGCAAAACTTGGCTTTTGGGCCGTACGTACACTTTTAGTAACGATCCCAGCGACGCACAGTTTTATAAAATGAGACCCCCAGGAAATTGATCTAAAATGACCAAATATCCTGGATATAATCAATGATTTTAGCCTGTGCTCTGGTCAATATACCTTTTTGACAGCCATTTTGACATGAAATAGGGTAAACACAGGTATTACCAATTAAGGTTACACTCCCTTCAGGTCAAACAGAGTTAGGGGGTGTGTTGGTTCACTGGAAAGGCTTTGCTATATTAAATGGAATGGAGCCTTAATTAGTATCATTGGTAACACCTGTGTTTTACCTCACTATTTAATGTCTAAATGGCTGATGTGAAAAAGGTCTATTTGGAAAGTGGAAAAATCGATTGTGGTGAGAAAAGCCAAGTGCACCACGAAAGCAAGCTAACATGGAGTGTCCCATAAATTATGTGAGCAGGGTGTGTACAGTGTACAGGGGAGTCTGTCTTACTAACACATGAGCTTCCCTGAAAACATGATTTGTGAAATTTTGGGGAGTCTCTAAAATATTGACAATATCGGCCAATCCAGGATTTTGTGGGGTTTTTTGGGGATTGTTGCGGCCTAAAATATCTGATTCCACCACAGCCTTTTTAGAAAATTGTGATGAATTTAATTATGTTTTTAGGCATTTTTTGCAATGAAGTTGCGAGAGAAAATGAAATCATCATTAAAAATTGAGGAAAACTTTTGCCAGTCAGAATAAAATCGACTGTTTGGATGGTAAGTCTAGCATCTGTAACACTTAACGAGGAGACCTTGGGCTACTGTCGGTGTATGATTTGTGCACAAGGGTGATTCTTCACTAATTCCCTTTTTTAAAGTTACTGCTATTCTTACTATCACCATTGAAACATGGCAGCACAATATCATAAAAAAATATAAAATATATATTAGAAAAATAGAAAATATATCCCCCTGTAACAGTAGAAAAAGTGAGCTCCCTTGAAAGCCATAGTATAGTTTGCGGGTGTGAGCAAAACACTGTCCAGGATTGTCAAGAAAAACTGGAAAATATCCTGGACTTCTTGAAGAGTGGGAACCCTGTCTTTAGTCTGTGGCGTGAACACATGGCCCCCCCAAATGTGTTACTGTATACAAATATACACTGCATATATGTATTAATGTAATACAGTCTACTATTTTGGCAGTTGGCATACAAGAAATATTTGAAAATGTTGCACTAACAGGAAATTCAACATTACACATGGTATGCAATTTTCAAATAGTGAGTTTTTCCATGACATACATACTTAATTGTGTTTTTCAACCTGTTGGTATGAGCAGAGCTGTCCCAATCCTGTCCACAATGCGTACAGCTGTGAGTAGCTCCTCCATTTCTGCTTTGCATTGCATTTTATTGCAAATTAAATCTCCATGCTGGCATTTTTGAATATGCTCCATTTTGGGTTTTTTTCCCACTATGTAGGCACTTCAGACTCTAAACTTGAATAGAATTAGTGCAAAGTGTGAAATCGAGGCAGCTTAAGTGTTTGTTTATCACAGTTAAGGTCCCTGGTGGCTCTGTTATGGTAAAGGCTGGATTTTCTTTGCATAGTATTACCCATATTCAGATTGCAGGAAAACATTCCCGTGCTTAACAGAGTAGAATTATCCAACATGAACACAGCGTACCTCCATCCACAGAGCATGACAGTGACCACTACGTATCACCAGATCTCAACCACATTCTGCAAACAATTACACATTATATAAAAAAAAACAACCTTGTGTATGTGTTTCTTTCGCAGTGACATGACAGCTAATTATGATTTTTTCAGGCACGTTCACGTGCACGCTCTGAGGCTTTCTGCTCCCTCTCTCTGAGATTACTTTTTAATTATTTCCTCTGAGGCTGAAGTTTTTGTTTAATAATATGGATTTCTTTAAAGCATCAAAAACAGATTCAGAAGCTGGTGCTAATTAAGCGCTAACAGGGAGGACCTCTGGAGTAGTGTCAACTAACGATCAGAAAAGACAAATATTTTATCAAATGTCCTTAGGAGAGACAGCTTCAAGCTACACTGACTGTTAATTTGTTGCAAATGTGAGTTATTTAAAATTGCACATGTTCATATGTTCTTTATTAGAAGTTAGTATATACAAGTGCTGCTGGTTAAATAATTATTCTGACCTTTATCCAAACCAGGGATGCGTCTAATTATAGAAAACAACATCTGCACATATTATTATCACACTATACTGATGAACTGTCCTACGTGAGCCATATTATGAGGCAAGATACTAAAACTTTATGTTCGATTAAGTCAAGCAGCTTCCGAACAATAGTTTCCTAATTAGAGTTGCCTTAGCATGAGCTGGGCTGGGATTTGTCACGCCAAGGTGAACTCTAATTGGGAAAGCCAATCGGGTGGCCGCTCACACGGAAAGTTACACAAAGTAATGAGTCTAGACGAGGCCAGATGCCGGTGCTCTCGTCCGCCGCTGACTTCTGACTGGGAGGAAGCCAGGAGGATCGTGGGATTTGACAAACTGGATTGAGAACGACAGTTTCAGGTCAGAGAAAAAATGTCTCCAGTCCACTAATGAAAGGCCTGAGGTGTGTCATTGAGATCTTTACACCCATATAAAAGGATCTGGCCATATTATCCTCTTCTTAAAAAAAAAAAAAAACTAATCTCATCCCGCAGCCTTGGCACAGCACCAAATATAAGACAAGAGCTCCTTTTTTATGTTCCTCTCACACCCACTTTCTCCTCATTCCCTCTAAAGTAACAGTCCAGGGAGACAGTGGTTTGGAATCCAAGGATAAGTAATTATTATTTCATTTTGCTATTGTTGCCATCCTATTGGCTGACAATAATAAGCTAAGTGGAGCTTCATCAAACTGTCTCTCTGTGTTGCTGCCTGTCTGTCTGTCTGTCTGTCTGTCTGCTCTCTATTCTTCCTCCATCACTCCAGTACCATCAAACAGATGAACTTTTTTCTCTCGACATGCAGCGTGATTCACAATGTTTTCTTCCTCCCACCTCTTGTTCCTTTCCTCTGCCTCAGTCATCCACTTCACAAGACTACTCCACAATGCCTAGCGCCGCTTGTGGGTTTATGTAACCTGTCCTTTCATTGACTTAACAAGTTGTCCTGGGTTGAGCTGCTGCGTGTGGTTCAGTACATTGTGTCCTTGTGAGCCTGCACGTGAACACACAAAATGGGGATCCACACCCAATATGTAGGCAACCTTTAACTGAGTGCAAAAACAATCAAATTCAGATCAGCGGTTCCCAACCTTTTCACTCAAAGGACCCCTTTCCTATCATTTAGTAAAGTGACGACCCCTGAGTTAGTGACATATTTTATGGATATTTCATATTATATTCAAAACTGTACAATGAACCCAAGTGAATTATGATGAATTATGATGAATTATTTCCTGTTTTGAGAAAATGTATACAATCTCTGTCTATATTATGTACTATATTATTTTTAACAATCATGCAGGCTTACTAGGCTTCTTTTGCTCTATTAGACAATTTACATTACATTTACTTTTCTTCACAGAGGTGAACCAGATACTGAGATATAGGCATACTGTGTATATTTTTAACATTTTATAGCATGCATTAAAATTAAGACGCCTTGCAACTCCCCATAAAGCTTTGGCGACTCCTAGTGGGGTCACAACCCCTAGGTTGGGAACCACTGAATTAGATTGTAGTCATTTGATTAAAGGAGCAATGTGTAAGATATTGCCTGTTTAGCTGCTCTCTGAGCTTTTTTGCTAGAAACCACTGCCTGCTGTTGTTGACTTAGTATCTCAAAATAATAAGAAACTTTCTCAATATTTTGATACTAAGTCTAGATACTACTAGGTCAAAATATTGAGAAAGTTTCTCATTATAATTACTTACAGAATCTTTTTTTTCCCCTCTTAAACTGGAAGTGGGCTGTACATCAGCGGCCAGAAAGACCTTCCATCTGACAGATGGACATATTTCACATCCAGTCAGAGCTGACATAAGTCAGCCACAAATAAAACCTTTAAAAAAAGAAGTTGGCAAACTTGTTTCTCTGCTATTGCAGATCATCAGCTAAAGTTTTGTTAGTATTCAGTCCCTAACAGAGGCACCTACCCGATATCACAAAATGGTACTTGCGCACTACCATTTCTTTCTCTCTCTCAGTGATTTTACATCAGAGTCTCTTACCAGTGGGAAGGCGTGGGAGATCTTGCCATCCGGGGGAAGTTTAGCACCAAAGCCGTATGCGGGGAAGAGTTTGTCACTGTCATAGTCCTGGATGATCTCCCCCACAGCCTTCAGAGCCATGGCGTATGCATTCATCTGGTACGGACTCATGTAGTGCAGTGAGGTGGGCTGTGATGGGTTACCTGGAGAGAGAGAGAGAGAGACGCACCACACCCAGCACACACAAAGCACAGGGATCTGATATTATAGAGGGATTAGAAAAGCACATAGTACGATTAATAGAATAGAATAGAATAGAAGTAGAAATGCCTTTATTGTTCACTTTACACATGTTACAATGAGATTAAAAGCCAACTCCAATACCAGTGCAAAAACAGTGTAGAAAATATAAAAAAATTATCATAAATATAGATTTAATATATATAAATTAAAACGGTATACAACTATCTATTATTTATCATCTTAGGACCATAAAGTAATAGTACAAAAAAGGGGATGTTTCTTTGGTACCGATGCACAAGTCCTGAGGATTATTGTACATTTGCAATTATATTACAAATATAAATAGGTATGCAATGCTAAAGTCTTATACATTGTTTGAATAAACTTTTGATATTTTTAAAGATATAATTTTAAT
>NW_023339740.1:2163748-2165661 GCF_004916995.1 Morone saxatilis | reverse complement strand
CTACGGGCACTGCACTAGTATATATAAATGGAGAGCCGTAAGCCGCTGCAACCATGCGCGCCGCCATTTATCACAAAAAAAAACATTTAACATGTTTATTAATTAACATGACCAACTACTTTTTAGATAATCAAGACATGCAAATTGGTAAATTTATTAAAGCCATATCCACTGAAATAAAGGTCCAGTAACATTTAGTATCTATTGTCAGAAATTGAATATATTATTCATAGGTAAGTATTCATTAGTGTATAATCGCCTGAAAATAAGAATCTTGTATTCGTTACCTTAGAATGAGCTAAAGCTAAAGTTTTTATCTACAGACACTGCAGGTTGCCTTCCATGGAGTCCACCATGCAGAACCAGCATGTTTCCATAGTAGCCCAGAATGGACAAACCAAACCCTGGCTGTAGACAGGAGTGTATGATTTATTTATGCTTGTTGCTGCCTCCATAGTTTCTTCTTCGCTCTTGGAAGGTGAGGGTGAGTGCAACTACACCATTAGATGTCACTAACTCCTACACACTGGTCCTTTAATCACAGCATAAAACATGAATAAAATAAATTCCATATCAGCCATTTACTTACATTCTGAAACCATACATACATACATTGTGGAATACAGTGATTCCCAAAAAATATCCATGCAGACATGACACAGGATTTTGTATTTACAATACAACAGCGCCTCGGAAAGAATATGCAAGAAAATAGGATAGATGGAGGAAAAAGTAGCTTATCCTTGGTATTACGCCAAAATGTGTAATCTGCACACTCCAACACCAGTCCACCGTAGCAGTGTCACGCTTTGCCTCGCCAGTTTTCAACACGGCCTCATTTCGCGGTCAAGTTAGCAATAATAAATATATAACATCTGGTTACACACAGAGTCCTGTGTTTGTTTGACCCATCCATCCACACCAACTGCTTTCTATGTGGACTTTGTTACTCTTTATACTACACCTTAATAAGGTGGAGATATACTGTGTATCATGCGTTAACGTCACAGATGTTTTCTCCTTTTTCTAAGGATGTGCACAACCAATCACCAAATGTGAGGCAGCCATCATGCATACACAAATATGTAGTTAAAAGCAAGAATATCACCAGGTGTACTCGGTGAGCCAAAATGTGACACTGAAACAGTATCCTCTAGTGCAGTGGTTCCCAAACTTTTTCTTTAAGGGACCCCATTTTTATCATTGACTAAACTAATGACCCCTGACTAAATGCCTTTTCCTATATCAACTCACTTGCACTTCACACACTAACAGAAGAGTGCTATCTGCATTAAGGGTTAGGGTATTACAGTAAACAAAACAGGTCAATGCGGCACAGCTGCAGATAATTCCAGCACAACCCCTGAAAACCACTGAAACATCTATCTCCCTGGATATTGACACTGGCTGCTTGCTCATTCAGCTGTAAATTACTACATACCCTTTCTCTACATTCTCCTTTTATTGACTGAGGGGATTGACTGACAGATCTTTTTTTTTCCTTCTCTCATCTCAGATATTTTCCTCCTGTAATTATAAATCTAGCTTGAAAAAAGGGATAACAATGATCAGGCTTGCAGTCATTGAGCTAACCCAGGGGTCTGCAACCCTGTGGCTCTTTAGCCCCTGTCCAGTGGCTCCATGTGGCTTTGAATTTTATCACTGTTGTAAGCCTAACGTAATTCTTAAATTATCCAAGTGTAAAAATATGTAGCCTATACATGGAATCAAATAAATGTCTTTGCATTTTGTTAACTAAAATGTGTCTGGACACATAGCTGACAAAGGCTTATGGTTGTCCAAGTTGAAAAGTCTGAGAACTGAGTTTGAAGTTGTCACCCATCAAAAGATCATTCTCGCTCAAAATATAAAATTTTGCTGAACTGTTTGACTTTAAGTATGCTTTATAGAGT
>NW_023339740.1:2150350-2163716 GCF_004916995.1 Morone saxatilis | reverse complement strand
GAGTTTGGAACCAGTTTAATTGATTTTTATTTTGGTTGTAATAATGTTGTCTTATCATTTTCGTTTTGAGTTATCATGTTTTAACTCACTGCAACTTTTAAATGTTTTACTGCAGTGGTTCATATTATATTTGATGCATGACATACAATAACAGTAGAGAACAACTGATAGACTTTACAATAAAACCAAACAGTGAACACAATAACTGGCTAGGGTGAATTTTGAGCAGAATAATTGCATTTTAGGAACTTTATGTGCAATCATAAATAATTAATAGGTTTCCTTTTCTTGTCATTGTTCTATTAGCTTTTTGGTTGTTTTAACTGCGTACTTTTCTAATGCAGGACGAGGCAGTTTATCAGAGAGAGATAGCTCTGTGACTATAGCTTGTGTTCAGGTCTTCATTGTGCCTTATGCTGTGAGATCTTTATAATTGAGTTTTATATCTTTTAAATAACATTTTTTATATAGTTTTCTGTGAAAGAAATGCTGAGATATAGTCTGTATATATCTCATGTTTATTACTGTATATTTACACTCCTTAAAATTTTGAAGGCCTTGAGTACCCCCCAGTTTTGAAAAAAAAAATGTCCCTTTGGGCTTCCGTATAATACCACTGGTTTAACATACATGGATAAAGAAAATTACAATTGTCTTATTTGTAAGAAATTACACCAAAACAACAAGTATCAGTTGACATTGACAACAATGTTTTGATTTTTTTTAAATGCTACTTAGCGCATATCTAAGTCATATGCACAGGGACAACAAGGGGTATAAGAAAACATCGAAAAATGTTGTATTGTGATATTGTATTGATTCACTGTTGTTTTTTGTGTTTAAACCCCCAACCGCTAGAATGCAGTGTTGTAAACTGAGTATCGTGTCGCCAGATTCTTGCCAGTGCACAGCCCTAGTGACTGACAATCATATGTTGTAGGAATATTACAAAGGGGAGCAACCCAAGAACAACCCAAAGAGTCCATAATTAAAGCAATAACTGTGACAATCACAAACATTGCAGGTGAAACATTTTCACTGAACAACACGTGTGGACATTTCCTGCATGCACAAGATGTAGCGCTGTCCTACCGTTGGATGCTGTGAAGTCTATGGCCACCGTGAAATTGAGTTGTGTCCTGGTGAGAGTATCATTCAAAACAGAGTTTTTTTAGATTTGTGAATGGGTTTCTAGCCGTGCAGGCTTTCATTATTTCAGTATAATACAAAAATCCACTTCCAGATAAACATCACATCACAGAGGACATCATATCTGCTAAAAGAATATTATTAAATAAAAATCTACGGTATCCATAAAAATATGTCCTGTTGCTATTGAGAAGAGTTCTAGCATAGCAGTATCAAAGCTCAGCCTTGGTAATATTGTCATTTTATTCCAATGAGTTTCATGCTTATCCAAATGCTCAAAATCCTTGAACCTGTTACTGTCGATAGAAAAACTAAAAAAATAACTTTAATATCCTGAAGCATGGCCATCTGATGTCACTCTACCCACTTTGTTACATTATGATTATGCTTTGGAAAATAGTGGGAAATAATTTCCTGCATGACGTGATTAAACATTTCTACAAATAATAGCCTAACTTGTAAAAGGCTAAAGGCACAGTCAATTCAATCAATACCGATGGAATTGCCACAATCAGTGGATTCCCTTAATCAATTAAATCTGCAAATCTTGCCTTAAAGTCCCAGTGGGTTTTTAGAACAGGTTTTTGGTTAGATGCCTGAAATAGGGTCTTTGATTACACAAGCTTAAGAGATTTTCATGTTTTCTTTAATGACATAAAACACATTTTTGAAGCTCTTACGTGTCTTAAAAAAAGCAATTGGAAACAAGCATTGGAAGTGGCGCTCCGTTCATTCCTATGAGAGCTGTGCCACAGTGGCCCATAGAGGATGCACACCAGAGACTTCTGCCAGCTGAACTGGCCAACTTCCGGTTTAGCCCTCCATTAACTTGGATGGGGTTAAGTAATTCAATCTTGCAAATCTTCTAGATTTTCCAAATGTGATCAGACTGAATGAATCAAATTCTGATAAGCGATTCATTTTGAGGGGGCTGTGACGCTACAAAAAATTTATCCACCATTTTACATCCGCATCTTTCACAATATAACCTTATGGGAAAAGATATTTTTGGGCCAGTGTGCAATTACACGGTTCAGCTACTATGTCAAATTGGCTTTGAGGCCTGGTGCACTTCCTGGGGACCTGGTTTATAGCCTAACATTAGCTTTTTACTTCTGGCTAACATTTATGTTTCAAAAATAATAAAAGTGGTGTTCCATTATGAAGAAGCTTATTTTCTGCAATAATTCCATTGGCTTTTTGTTGAAGGAACCAGGGCGATGCTAACTTCCGGGTTGGCTTACAATAACACGCCATCCCTGCAGCTCTCCATTCTGAGAGCTATTGTGCTAGCCCAGCTGGCTAGCGTGTTAGCAGGTACCTCACCAGTCACAGCAGTCTACCAACTTGCCCTGTGACTCTATAACCAAATATTTCACAAAGATGCACAATTCTGGTGCAACCCTGCCTTAAATCAAGCAAAAACTGGTACAGTCCTTTCATGGCTTCCCATAGACACTGAGAAAACACTAGAGACCGAGCTCTTACCCTCCTCTGATGAAGTCGACAAACGTGTATTCTGACTCCACTTTGAAAGACAGCAGGGTTACCTTGAAAATGGAGAGAGAGAGTGAAAGGGAAAAGAAAGAGTTAGATACAAAGAGGAAGACAGCAGTGGACAGATAAATGGGGCTCATGGCAGACACCATCAGTTTGCTGCTCTGACATGTCCCTGCTTCAATGAAACATGTAACAGCTGCTAATAAAACACACTCCGACAGGTCTTACCGTTCCTGAATTGACGTATTTCTTCTTCTTGCCTTTCTTTTTAGGATTTAGAACCTTGACCACGAGACAGGAAACAAGAAATTAGTTTTTTTAACAAATATGCCTGAGCAAAAATGTGTAGTCATTTACTGCATGTCTGCGTCAATGTGGGTGGATGTTGATAATATATTGTCCTAAGATGAGGGCTGCAATTTATCATACAAGAAATAGTACTTAAATGAATAATAAATGACACTGCCAAGGAACTATTGATGTTGCTGCAAGTTCACACTGCTGAATTTTTGATATCCTTTACACATTCAGGAAAACAAAGTTTTGGAGAAACTGTGTATTCCTTTTTAATTATGCTGATCAAGTTGCTATTCTTGTATTTTACCTCATAGACATTGAACTGGCTTTGGCCTCTGGACAGTTCTCTGTAGCTGGTGGTGAACTCTCCGATAAAGTCATGACTGGAAAAAAAGTTGATTTAGACAAGAACAGACAAGAGACAAGAGAGAGGCAAACTGTTATATCAGTAACATGATTCCTAATAGTATAGGTATAGGTATATAGAATTAGCATTCTGTGCTAAATCTGCTATAACAAAGAATGATAATTCGAAAACAGATGGTTTTATTCCATAAAAGATACCAAGAACACCGGGCACTCTTTAGGTCTTTCAATTAAACAAGAAAGACAACAAATTTGTGGTATATAAACGCAAGCAAAACACTGGACTCCCTAAAAACTTGCTATTTCACTCAAGGGCAGTGCCAATAAGTTTAGAGGTTCTGAACCATTTTGTTTTTGGTCAAAATGCTCTGAACGTTGTGTGATTAACGTTTTTACATTTCTTCTCTTTGGTAATTACAGTTTTGACCGTATAAGTACACAAGTATACCAATATACCACTCTAAAAAGAATTAACAACAAACATTTGTTTTTTTTTTAGTTATGGCAACTTATAATGAAATTATGTTTAACAAATGTATGGGAATTAGCTTTTCCTCTACAATCACAGGTATTTTTATTTTACACTTACAATTGGTAGCATAAACACAAGTTGCTAAGTTAATTAGGCTACTCAATAAAACAGCATTGAATTTGCATGCCATTTCACCACTTCTAAAGTGCATGGTCACTGCACTTGATTTGTGCCAGAATGAAAGGAAAGAAGGTTTTGATGAGTACAACACATTTTCCATCTGAACATGAAAATAATCCCCTCCAGCATCATCAGCTAAACAAGTAAATATCATCTCCCTCCATGCCCTCAGATCATCTCTGCATCTCAATATATCACCACCTGAAGCTGTGCGTGACACCAACGCTGCCTGTGCAATGCTGGTATTTAGAGGGGAATCCTCAAGGACCAAACAATGAGTTTATCTCCCAACGGGGAAGGAAGGAAATGTAACGGGGGGAAAGAGAGGAAGCAGTAAGAGAGCGATAATAAAAGAGATGTTTAGGTCTTTACCAGGAAAGCAAGAGATTTTCTAGTGTCGTCATGCATGTGGATATAATCTACTGCCCTCTAATCACAAGATGTACACCCTCCTCCTCTTCTCTCTTATATATATACACTACTGCTCAAAATCAGATGGCTGGGAGGACTACTCTATATTTCTGAATGTACTTTCATGCTTTTAGGTTGTAGAAAGTCTTCTTTTAAATGTATTTATTTTGTATGAAGAGTTTGCAAAAAAGTAATATTTTGTACACAGAGAACAAAACACTGTACAGTGGTTCTACTAGAAGGACAATTGAAAGAGCAGAAAGAGACATAAATCCCTCGGAGCAACAGTTCAATAAGAATATGAAATCAGCAGTCATTGGTTAAGGAAATCTAAAGCTTAACATTAAAATCTGCTCAGATTTAAACGGGAACAGGATCCTGTTTTAGTGTCAAGTGCAGAATAATGTCTAATGCATGCTTTAGATGCTATAGTTAAAACTGGAAAATAGAAATATAATATTAGTCTAGGGAAGGGGTTTTCAACTACATTTGTCCAAGGGGCAGAATCTTTTCTAAGCAGACACTGTGGGGCCAGCACTATCAAAAAAAGTCTGTCTGTCTCTGAAAAAGCAACCTTTGCAGAGAATTACTGTCTGATGACTGCGTTAGACTGATACACTTTGCTTCAAGACAAAAAATGACCTTGAGTTTCCTCCCATCTTACACATTGCATGGCAGGGATTTGTAAATCTGGGAGAAATTCAAATGAATGGACAGCAGTAACACATGGACAGACAGCTCGAAAAACCCACATGAGGTTTCCAATTACGTGTGTGAGAAGAGCTCCTACAGTGACCCACTGTCAGAGAGAAAGAGAAGCTATGTCAGTACTGCGGCCAAAACCCTGACCACTGTCCAATCAGCTTTCACCTTTCACCTATAAGTTGTTTTTGATTTATCACCCAGCTTGTGGCAGGCGGATGGAGCCCTCCATCTGTTCGAATACCTAATAATTTGACTGAAAGAACTGCACCCAGATGGAACAAGGTGTGACATCCAAGGGATTCAATCTGGAGCTGAAAATTAATAAAAGAAAAGAACAAAAAAAAAGAGAGAGAGATAGCGAGCGAGAGAACTTACCTCCCATCTCTGTCCCAGTCGTAAACGTCCACCTTGACCGTCCTGGAGGGAGGTGAGATGAGGGAGCAGAGGTGAGATTCACAGAGAGGAGAGAGAGTGTGAGGGTGAGAAAGAGAAGCGGCAGGGAGACAGAGGAGAGAGATCGACGGAGGGACAATGAGTCAGGAAGTAAACATTTTTCTTGGCCTTCACATCAAAGGATATTTCATATTTTAAAAGCAACACATATTAAAAGGATGCCTATTACAAAATAAAGATAATACAGTTATTATTATAAAAAATTAATAACAATACCTGTACAAAGAGGAGTTTTAAAGGAATATACCTGTATTTCGCAATGCAAACACAGACACTTATAATATTCAATGTTCACTCCACAGCATACACTCCATGAAAACACTTTGTCAACAGCATAATGAAATATTAAATAATGCCAGAGCCTGTTTACAGCTGGTATTAGAAAGTGTCTCCACTTGTGATCAGATCTCACTTCCTCGCTCTATAGGGCTGTACCCTACTCAAAATGTTGTCAATGTCCACTGTTTTTTGGTTCAGTGACACACTAACCCGTCGCTTCTACCTGCACTGTCAGCAACCTTGACAGGTAGAGGAGAGTCTGAACTTTATGAGCAGAACACACATTTCTTCTTTTTCTGTGGTAATCTGATGTTTTCACATCACAGATGACAAAGAAAGACATTAATGCCAGGGAAAGTAAAAGTGTGTGTCATGCTCCCACTGCTGCTCACAGGCTGTCAGTGTGAGAGTCACTCACAGTGGACAGTAGTAGGAGGTGGTTGTACCGCCGTCTAGCCAAAACACTGGGAAATAACTGAGTAAGAAATAACTTCATGTGTAACGTTTCCCGAATTTACAAGAAGGCCCAAATAATTAACAATATGTCATAGATAATGTTTCACAAAGTTTAGAACGTTTTTCCTCACTCAGTAACTACCAAAATGTTTGAAGGGAGTCTGGGGATATAGTGGCTACTAGTTCTGTGGTCAAATCAATTGAAACAGGCAGACATCTGCTGCTTATCTTGGCAGGTTAAAGAGCCCTAGCACATAATTTACATCACAGTGAACTAAATAGATAGTGTGTTTTGTGTGTACTTACAGGATGTCAGTGCGTAGGTGGTCGTCATTTGTGGCCCAGGATGCATTAGCATTTATACTACAAAAGATATGTGGTCCCAGACCATCTTAGCAAGTGGTTTGAGTGATCACAATGTCTTGGCGGTCATTTACAGTTGTATTTAGAACTGTCCACTTGTGATCGGATCAACCAAGACACATTCTAATACCAGGTGTGAACAGGCTCATCAGGTATCCATCAAGTACAGTACCCACAGTAGAATACACATAACATTTCGATTAGGTTTTGCCTAGAGCCTCAGAAACCAACCAGTACCTGTGGCTACTTTAAAGTAATCATGATAGACTAGATATTGGCACCATGACAAGTCAGGGCCTCTAAATTAATAATGCGGGACCTGCATTAATCAGGTCTTAATCATTTCAGTTTACACTGACTTTCTGATTTTGTTGAGGACTATTTCCAACAGTGGATTAATCCACATTTGTGTTCTACTGAGTATTTGGGGCAGAAGGACGGTGTATGTGGGACTGATCCAAAGTACCTAAACTACAGTGTGTGTTCATGGTTATGAGGGAACATGTCACCCAGTGCAACAGTCTGGCTCATTGACGTGTTTTTAATAGTTTTTGGCAACAACAGAGGAATAAGATATATAATATGAATATGATATTATGATATACACACACTGGTATTTGTTATTGGTAAAGACATATCTATGACTATCGTGTGTCCAGGCAGTGTAGTGGTCACTTAGGCTGAAGAGCATAATGTTTAATGAGCCAACGCCTTCACTTTCACTTCTTTGCAAATGGGAAAGTTGTCTAGTTCGGCATTTTTCTGTAATGTCTTCGGCGTAAATCTTGTCACTGTCCAACACAAAACTATTTCTGCTACAGTAAAGTCAAGTGGTGAAATGACGGTAAAAAGGTCAGTTTTGGTTTAAGTTCCTGTAGTTCATCATTATCAGAACCAATCTGAATTCTGAATTTGAGAATTGAGTTCTCAGGCTGCTCCTCACCTCTACAAGGTCCTGGTTTAAAACTAGTTTAGGATAAAGTTGAACCTGGAATGATGGTGATCCCTCAGAAGGACGAACCCACGGAAAGCCCAGGGTCCTGACAACATTCCTGGTCGTGTTCCTGAGAGACTGTGCCGAGGGAGTTCACAGATGTCTTCACCGACATCTTCAACACCCGCTGCAGGCCAGGCTGTTGTCCCCAGGGCCTCAAAGGCCACCACCATCATCCCGGTCCCGAAGAAGTCGTCCCCCTCCTGCTACAATGACTACCGCCCGGTCGCACTCACTCCCATCCTCATGAAGTGCTCATTTCAGCTCAGCATTCAACACAATCATCCCCCAGCAGCTCATCCACAAACTGGACCAGCTGGGGCTCAACACCTCCATGTGCAACTGGCTGCTGGACTTGCCTTGGACGGCGGAGACCACAGGCAGCTTCGGGCGCAGCAACACCTTCTTAGCACCATCACACTGAACACAGGGGCCCCCAAGGAATGTGTACTGAGGCCCCCTCCTCTTCACTCTGCTGACCCACGACTGCACACCATCATTCAGCCCCAACCTCTTCATTAAGTTTGCGGACGAAACGACTGTGGTGGGTCCCATCCCATCAACAAACGGGGATGAAACACCTACAGGAGTGAGGTGAGCAGGCTGGCCGTGGTGCAAAGTCAACAATCTCCACCTGAACGTGGGAGAAGACGAAGGAGATTGTGTGGACTTCGGTAGAGTGCACACCCAGCATGCTCCATTAACCATCGACGGGTGCTGCATGGAGAGGGTTGAGCAGCACCAAGTTCCTGGTGTGCACATCTCTGAAGACCTGTCCCAAGAGCCACAACACAACACTGCATCACTGGCCAAAAAGCCCAATACAGCGCCTGTACTTCCTCCGCAAACGAGGGATGAGCAGGAGCCGGCCCCCCACATGCACACCTTCTACAGAGGCACCATTGAGAGCATCCTGACCAGCTGCATCACCGTGTGACGGCGCCATGCACCGTGTCCTGCCGCAAAGACCTGCAGCGCATCGTGAGAGCAGCTGAGAGGATCATTGCTCCCCCCCCCCCCCCCCCCCCCACCTTCTGGAACAATTTATAAGAACCCGCCTTCACCAGCAAAGCCATCTGGATTGCAGGACCCCACCCACCCATCTTCACAGCCTCTTCAGCCTGCTTCCGTCGGGGAGGAGACTGCAGATTCTCCGGGAGGTAAAAGCCAGCAGCTCAAGGACAGTTTCTTCACCAGGCTGGTCAGGAGACTCAGACTCCCCCTGCTCACCGTCACTCCACCTCTGCCCCCTGCCACAGACTAAGGACCCCTCCGAACAACTCACACACTCTGAACTCAGGACTGCACATTCCACTTTCCCCTGTTTTGTATTTGCACTACACCGCACTACCTCACCTGTTTAATTACATATTTATTTATCCTATTTTATTTCACCATGTAAATACCTGAGTGCCTTAATTGTTGATTGTTGACTTATGTCTTGTTCATTGTTTATTTTATGTCTTTTCTATTATATAGAAGAAAAACAAACATTTTATTGCCTGTTGCACCGTGGGGTCCGAGAGGACTGAAATTTCATCTATGCTGTATGTCGTGCATGTATAGCATACTTGACAATAAAGTTGACTTGACTTGATGGTTTATGGTCAGTATAAGTACAATCATTTAGATTTTGTTGCTGCATTGCCTCCATGTTGGTCTCAATAACACCAGCACTGGCCTGAGACTGACAGCACGGCCGACTGCTGGCATTATTCTAACCACCACAGAGTCTGACCCTCATCTTCGCATATTCAGCTTTATAAAAAAACAACATCTTAAGAAGTCAATATTTCCAGTAGTTCCAGTAGGTTTTAAAGATTAGTAACCCACACGCCTGGATAATAAGTCTCTGGAGACTTTGGGCATTGACAAATCTAACAAACAACTATCTAATGTGCCAAGCTGTTAGGTAACAATACATCAATTAAGTTCTAAAGTCAAAAGTCATACCCTGCTTTATTGTCTATTTTACTTTAAATGGGACCCTCATTTACAGAATATTATTATAGAATACAGGTTTAAGACACTTCCAACTTGGCTTTACTTCACTAACACGGAAGCTCTGTTCACTACTGTCAATTGTTGAAACATGTATTAAACCTAATAAATGAAGTGGGCCTATATTAGGTTCTCAACAGGATACCAAGCATCTATGCAAATTTCATAAATATGTAACATAAACATATACAAAACAAAACATAAATTCACAATTTTTATATTGTATGTTTTGGTTCCACCATTCTTGGACATTATTGTTATCCAGTGTAATTTACAGCTGTTATTCTTCCTGAATGAAATATGAAGCACATTTTATACCAAGAAGATGTGAAAAACCTTTTTTGATTTTCAAAACCAACATGATGAAGATAAGGTAATTTATTTATATAGCAGTCAGACTACTCAAAATCCTTCTGACACTTCAAAGGAATTGGTGGATCATAATAACATCATCTACCCTCTGACCCCGGTGCTGTCCCCTTACCTGTCATAGTCTCCATTACAGAGTGCTCTAACAGGGATGGTGAAAGGCTGCCAAACAGGATTCAGATTGTTCTTGATCACCTCAGTCTTATGGCAGATTGTGAACCTGAAAACACAAAGAGACAGCTCAGCATGGTAAGGATGACAATTCTTTAAAGCTTTTTTTTTTTTTTTTTAAAACAGGTTAATGGGAACTGGGATAGACCAACACATTCTCACTTTCAATTTGTCAAATACTGTCACTTGGTCAGTGGACCCTCCGCTTCCGTCATTTTTGCATGTGCAGGGCTCGACAGTCAAGCTAGCAAGAATACATTTGCAACATCCAGCTAAGACAAAATTCATCCATGCATGGTGTCGACCCATGTCTTCGTCATCCATGTGTCTTCAAATTCCACTGACAACATTTTAGATGCAGAGCGTCTTGCCTGCCTGACATTGTTGACTTTATTTTGTCTTTTTTTCTTGATATTAGCACTTCTACCATGATTGACTTCTGACCCGGTGTGCCACAATGTGGATATAACGTGTAGCACATGCTATGTGCTGCTTGGCGCGTTAAGTCGTATCCCGGCGACATAGATAGACCAGCTGCGGTGCTGCCAGAATGTGTTGTAGCCACATCAAGTGGATTTTGCCCATTAGACTTTCAAAATAAATCTTGTGTGGTTAACATTGTGAACAATCACATTTTAATTATGCACAAAAACTACTTGGTTTAGTGTAGGAAAAGATTATACGGTTCATTTCGCACTTGAGTACATGAGTAAAACATAACTAATATAACATACCTGAAGTAACTTAAGTACATCAAATGCGTTACTTAAACTGTTGACTTTTGGTTTTAAACAGGACACCAACAGCAGTCTCCTGGGTCAAAGTCCTGTGTTTTTTGAGCCACCCATCCATCCCACCAGCTCCATATATGGATTTTCTCACTCTTTATACTATGTCACTGGACTTTGACGGCGGGTGTGCGCAGAAATTATGCTAGAGGGATACCTAAAGCGATTTCTAGCTGTTTGGGGGGCCCTATATGCGAGATTATTTTGGGGGGCCCCTATTTTCAAACTTCTGATTAGAGATCCTCAACTTTTTCTATATTCTTAAAGGATGGCAGCAGTCTTTACAATTTAAGAGGAAAGATACGGTATGTTCTTGAAAAACTTATTTAATGACAACTTTGAGGTGACATAAGCATCAAAAAAGCTTTAACCCCACCATTCCAAACAGTAAAAAAATAAATTAACTAACTTACCTAAATAATAAGTATATAATGGATCAGGCATCCATGTTATTGGACAATTCAATAAAAAATAAATAAAAAACTAGTTATGTAGTTTATAATTGTATTGTATGACCATATATTAACTGTACAACATCACTAACTTTGTGACAGGATCCCACGAACACTTCACATGCTTTGCAAATAAATCCATAATGAATACATTGCAATACATGCAAATAACAGACTGATTTTTAATTAAAATATAATAAAAATATGAGTCTGAACTTGCAGTTGGGGGCCCCCTGGTGGCTGCGGGCCATGCAGCCGCATAGTCCGCATATAGCAAGAAACGGCTCTGCTAAAGCGTCATAATTTGTAGTGGTGGACCACTGAACAAGGGGCAATATTTGATGACATGGGAGTGAGACGGGTTGGATGGATAGGAAATCTCTCAAAAAGAGACAAAGTGGTTTGATCTCCAATTCCTGTAGTATGTAATGTAATGTAAAAGTTTGCCTTAATAAAAAATATGTGTAATATTTTTGCTCACTGGGTGAGTATTCAAAGGTAGCTCATTTAGACACACAGACAGCCTTTTGAAATGCATCTCAACTGAATGAAATCTTCAGCATGAGACAGCAGAAACACAACAAGCTCACAGAGGGTTTTGATCCTGAACTGTATGTCTGAAATATTGAAGACTACAGTAAGTACAGATTAGAACTTTCTGTCTTAGTGTCAAGAAAATCTATTAGCCCTTCTTCCATCTGACAGGCAAGAAGCTTTCAAACTTCTCGTGGGACTGGATCCAACAGAGAAATCTGCTGGCAGATTTTCAGTTGCTGTCAGTAACAAGGGAAGAGTTGTGGCACACTCGCCTCAGCTGAAGGACTAACAGATGGACTGAACAATAAAGGATTTACAGTCATTTAATGAACACACGCACCTAACAAAAACACACACTTACGTCCCATCCTCGTTGCTCCGGTAGAAGACGAGGAAAGGGTCAGACTTGCCAAAGAAATCCTTTTTATCCAGCTTGTTGGCACAAAGCTGCATGGTGGCTATGTCCTGGGAGAACAACAACAACAGTTCATGGTTTAGTTCAGTCAACAGCTGGACTTGGAATTAATCCCCGTTCTTCACCATACCTATTTGTTTACTTGGACCTAAGGCCTATCTCTTGAAGACCTGAAAAACACACTGTGACTGATTCAGCACTGAAACCCTACAGGTTAAAGCTGTGTTCACACATAAAGCGAAGCAAAATCTTTGCTTGATGAGATTACATATAAAGTCAATGCAAAGATGACACAAATAACATGAATTGGGCGAATACGCAAAATTCACCCCGTTTATGATGGCCTTTGCCATCAGTGTATGAATTTGTGTGAATGGATAAATGTGGTATGTAATCTAAAAGCGCTTTGAGTGGTCGGAAAACTAGAAAGGCGCTATATAATTACAGTCCATTTACCATTTACTATGAACTAAGTTAGCATAGACCCAGTCGATCCAGACAGACCTGACAGAGCCGAGAACCATAGTTGATTGTTGAGTCTTTGCCAGGGACCCAAAGTGCTGGCATTTGGTGTTTGCTCGGGTATTATCGCCAGGTACTGTTCTTGAGAAGTGTGTTCGAATATGTTCAGGGAAAGGCACTGATAGGCCGTACACAAAGCTGAAAGTATTTCAAAAAGGTCGTAACAGTGTTTATGGTTATATTACAAACCCTTATCGAAAAGCAGCAAAAGGTGTAACTAAACTGTATCTTCAGATCCAACTGGTCTCAGGATTCTTATTCCACGGGTGGGTAGGAAGAATATCATTCATCAGAGCGATTGCAGCAGATATGTTTTCTCGCCCAATGTAAATTCATTAAATCCTGTGCTGAAGCGATTCAAGCCCCGGGGCTACGTGGGGGCGCGGTGAGGCAAGCACCGTTTGGTATGATTTGCGTTTTACGGTAGTTTGTATCGGGAATTTGAGGTGCGGCTTGGCATACGTCGACCTACGCAAATAAAGCAAC
>NW_023339740.1:2146256-2150325 GCF_004916995.1 Morone saxatilis | reverse complement strand
AAAACCGTGATAATTTTGGTCACTATAACCGTGAGGTTAAATTTTCATACCGTTACATCCCTAGTTGGCAGCAGACAATTAAACAATGGTATCATCAGCGTAAGAGTGAATATTTGTTTAAGTTTGTACGTCTGAAACTTCGAAATTTTCATCAGTGTGGGGATTGTTAGGAAAGATAAATAATGTATAACACTTCATTTTCAGTACAAAAATAATATTTTATTAGTCAGTTTCCAGTCTCTCTCTATGAATTATCTGGAAATCAGATAGTCATGATGTCCAGTGTTCTTGTTGCCCACATATCCGAATCTTTCACATCAAGCCCTAGCAGGTACAACCCCAGATGACATCACTTGTTTTCTCAGACAAAGGTCCTCCAGGGCCACAGAAGACACTATACGACTGAATGGTGATTCCCTGTTATGAGCAAATTCCTTCATGTGCAAAAACAGTGTTGTGTCCCCTGAAATTAAAATAATTAACCATTATATACACAAAATTCACTTGCCACTAAGTCCCAGTAGAGCAGCAGCATTTCAGACCAAAACAATGGCCACTAGATTCTATTGACAAAACCAGTAACTTTATTTAGCAGATAATCATAAAAAACTCTTTAAAATGGACTGCTAAGCATGGACACTGGGCAGGCAGCAATCTAATTACTTCTAAATGTCTCTAAACAAGTGGGCAGGATCCTAACAGAGATACCGCCGACCTTTCACCAAGAACACCGTAATAACTATCATCCTTGCCATCACGGACCATAGAACATGAAATCGTAGACTTTTACCTTGCATTTACCTTGTTACATCGTAACATCCTAAATTCATTCAAAGTGGACAGAAACCATATATAACTCACCAAAACTGTTTTTTAATCTTTACGCTGTTCCTATAATTACAAACTCTGGTTTGGTGAAAATAAATCCTTAATTCACTGACGTAGATGATAAAAAGAGCTGTTTCAGTCACTCTACTTGGAGCAGACCAGCTGTGTGAAAATCAAGAGGGGCTGCGATAGCAAGACAGGCAGAGGGAGTGTAACACCATGACTCCACTTTATCTTTAAATAGATAATAATTGTTTGCTGCTATATCAATGTTGTTAAAGTTAAATCGCATATACCTTTATGGCACTGAAATATCAGTAACTGTGCCTTTTCCTCTCAGTCCTGCCCTGTCAGTTTATTCTTCTTAACAAATCACTAACTGAGTATAATACAAAATTTCTACCTTCAATCGTTTCATTCAATACACAAAAGGGATGAGTATGGGGGCTTTTTTGGTTAGTTTTTGTATATTACTGTTTTGTAACTGTGTATGCATACGTGTGTGTCTCTGTGAAATCTTGTAGAACGTGTGGGAGTGGGGACCCACATCAGGCAGTGGAAGATGTGGGAGGAGGACAAGAAATGTGTAGGAAAACTCCTGCTGAAGGACTTGACACACACACACACGCACACATACACACAGACTTTCTTTGATTACTTACATCTTTAAGTTATTTTATTCATCCTTGCTGTATAGATTTCTTCCATCCTGCTGTGCTTGTGCTCCAGTCAAGTAGCTGCAGCTCTATCGCCACTGAGCTTTTAGTAGCAGTGTTGCGGGAAGGGGAAGGAAATAAGTGGCATTGTGTGTGTGTGTGTGCCATGCTGTGAGTGTCCCCATGCAGAAGTCATTATCAGAGCAATCGCAGCCTTCGGACACTCATATATCACTGTTAGCGTTCTTCGTTAAAGTGGGAGGGTCAGCAGAGATTGATTAAAGAGAAAATCACACTGAGAGGAGTGTAGAAAATAATTCTTGCTTCTAGTGAAGGTGTTTGAGGTTTCTACCTGCCCTCATTCAGCCGGGCTTACGTGACTGTGTTCACATAAAGGCTGAGGAATGAACAATAGACTGACTGTGGCGAGACCACGGTTCAAGGTTACAAGCAACAGCCTCTCAAGGAGAATATATTGTGTGTGTGTGTGTGTGTGTGTGTGCAGTAGTATCATCTGTGGTTCCCTCCGGCATAATGAATTCCGCCTGTGTTCTGGTGTGTTTGTGCACCTGTATGTGTCACGGATGTTTATGGCGACATCCTTGAATCTCAGCCGGCATTTTAATCACAGTGCAGCATCAGGCGGGCCCGCTCGCAGCAGCGCAGCCTCAAGTGGATGGAACGAATTGTTGTGTCGTGATGTGAGGTAGAGTGTGACTCGCAGCCATAGGGAATTTTCAAGTTGATGATAAAGGTTTCCCAACTTTCTTTTTGGGTTTGACTTGACTTTAATTATGCAGCTTTTTCCTGTCAGGGTGTAATCCCCTCACACACAGATATTGTGGACTATGAAGAGGGAAAGAGAAGGGAAGAGATAGTGTCAGCTTTTGGACCTGTGTAGCTCAAAGACCAGAGCAATGCACAAGCCGTGATGATTAGAATAAATGTATTTATAGCCTACATTGTTTACAGTGTTGAAAGAAACAGGGATCTGCAAGAAAAACACCTGATGAAGACTATAGAAACATGTAGAATATTGAATATGCTGGAGGCTAAAACCCCCACCAGTTCTCAAGGTGTGTCAAACACACACTCGGGATGCCTTTTTGCCTCAATTCGCACCACCCAGGATGGACTATTGTCTTGCATCTTTACCATAACTGTGTACAGTCAATCTGCTTCTAAAAGTTTCTTTGTGTTCAGTCTGAACACGTCTTTAAGGAAGATAGAAGGAGCTTTGAAGATTAGGCAGAAAATTCCTGAAAGCCTGTCTGTTAGTTCGGAGCAGGTGTGTTAAACACTGAAGGGAGTACAGGAACAGCAGCAGCAACAAAGCATCTTCCAGCAGCTCAAAGGCAGAGCAGAAAACAGCACTGAGCTGTTGTCCCGGGGATTCCCCCCTTTGAGAAATGACTTCAGGCCCCGTTTTCTAATCCAGATCCAATTTCAATACAATTACCGAGATTGTTCTGTAATTCATCACTGAATGAAAAGTCCAATCTCCCCAGAGAGAAATTAGGAGGCAGGAACTGAGCTGTGACCTGACAGAAGATTGGTGACGTGTCTCCAGAGGAAAAGTCCTCTCTTTCTTCCTGTATGATAATTGTGAGGGGTGAGGATCTGATCTGGGGTCAGTACGCCTTTCACTTCTTTTTTTTTAGGGCGAGCGATGGCAAAGTCCATCCGGACAGAAACTAACGCATTCATACACATTCACACCACGATGCCACAGCTTTGGGAGCATTTCGGGGTTCAGTATCTTGCTCAAGTATACCTGAGACATGTGGCAGGAGGAGCCGGGGATTGAACCAACAATGTTCCGATTAGTGGACGACCTCTACTTATATACATTTATATATATGTATATGAGCACTGACAGGTGAAGTCAAATAACAACTGATTATCTGGTTATCATGGCTCCTGTCAGTGGGTGGGATATATCAGGCAGCAAGTGAACATTTTGTCCACAAAGTTCAGTGTTAGCAAGCAGGACAAATGGGCAACTGTACGCATTTGAGCAACTTGGATGCCCAGGTGATCATAATGTTATGGCTGATCGGTGTGTATACACTCAGTTCTTCGTGTGCCTTTGACCTCATTCTGCTTGTTACATTATTGCATATTGATGCTCCTTCAGCATTAATATTTATTGGTTGTGCCACTGTCTTGGCCTGGTTTGCATTGAAAAAATACTCACTGGGACTAGCCTAGTTAAAAATAAAGGTACAAAAAAATTATTAATCTCAACTCTCTTATGGTGTATTTGATTTGTATATATAAAAGATAATCAAGAATATATTCGCTCATATAGAGCAAAGTTCAACTTAAATGAGAAAATTAGTAATAGATTGATTATTTTATGTATAGAAAACAGTATAAAAAGAAACGCTGAAGAAAAAAGAGGGAAGAAGGGATAGACTACGCTAACTGATGTTAAAGCCAAAAAGTCTTAGTTTATCATTGTAGACATTCATAACCTTTTCTCTTTCAGAAAAGAACTAAAACTCACAGCTGGTACTTCATTCAGTTAGATGGGAACTCTAAAGTTACTCAAGCAATTGGTTGAGATGTTTCATTGGATAGCA
>NW_023339740.1:2141540-2146231 GCF_004916995.1 Morone saxatilis | reverse complement strand
TCGCTGAGTGAATGTGCGTGAAAGGGGTGAATGTGGCACGTGTGTAAAAGCGTTTGAGTGGTCGGAAGACTAGAAAGGCGCTCTACAAGGTACAGGTTCATTTACCATTTTACCACTAATCAGAAGGCATTATATATATATCCGTATATATATACTATATAATATATTATATAAATACTATATATATATAGATATATATATATATGTATACAGAGGGACTGGAACACCTCATGATTTGAAGCACACCACATCTTCTGTAAAACATGGTGGAGGCAGTGTGATGGCATGGGCATGCATGGCTTCCAACGGCACTGGATGAATTCAGATGAGTAGGGATATACCGGCTGCTTAGATACAGGCAAATTCAGCAACGTTGATTGGATGACATTATACAGTGCAGATAGACAATGACCCAAAACATACCATTACAGCAACCCAGGAGTTTTTTTTAAGTGGAATATTCTGCAATGGCCGAGTCATTGACCTGATCTCATCGAGCATGCACATCTCTTTCTGAAGACAACACTAAAGGTAGAAAGACCCACAAACATACAACAACTGAAGACAGCTGCAGTAAAGGCCTGACAAAGCATCACAAAGGAGGAAAACCAGCATCTGGTGATGGCCATGAGTTCCAGATTTCAGGGAGTCATTGCCGGCAAAGGATTCACAACAAAGTATTTAAAATAAAAATTGTATTTATTATTATGTTAATGATCCCAAAACCTGGGGCATTGGGTTTGTGTATCAACATTTTTGTCAACTGTTCTCTCTTCTAATATTGATTTTGGCAATTGGATAGGGGAAACACAATTGTATCTTAATCTGCTAAATAGAGGGGTCACAAAATGTATACAAACAAGTTTGGGAAAACATTGTCACCCAATGCTGTCCAATGAAAACAGATGTTTCTTTGATAAAATGTCTTACAAACAAGGAAAACAGAGTTATGCTCTGTTTTCTTGGTTCTCTTGGTAACTGTCCTTGCTGCAGAGCCTGTTTCATAAGCAGAGATTGCTAACAAACTTCATCAGACTTCATGGATAGTGAGTTTGTTTCAGTCTTCAGTTGGCTAATGCCATTAGCTACAGTCCATTAACTCTGTGATTGACCGTGTTATCTACACTAACACTGAAGCCTTCCGAAAATACAGGCAAAGTGTGCACCCATGCATTTTTTAAAGTCAACAAAGACTGATCAGGCTTAATTCAGATCTGAACTTCTTGAAATGAGTCCACCCTGTTTCTACAGTAGCCCAGACAATGGCTCTAGATAAAGCCTTTAGGATTTTTCACAAGGTCCCCAGCCACCATAGTTTCACCTACATGCTAGAAGAGTGAGTGATATTTAATTGGTTGCAATCTGTGCCTCACTGCTAGATAGCACTGGTTCTACCTTTAAGAGCAATTGATGCAAGTCTCAAACACAGTCTAAAAACACACAAAACACCTCCCTGCCTGCAAAGAATATGACTTTTTAACCATGCGATATGGCTCTGTCTGTCTGTAATGTTAGAAAGTCAGCTAAATGACTGAATAAAATGATTAAATATCAATAACAATTAAATCAGTTCCATTGATTCAGAATATTAATATTGGTCAATTGTGCAAAACCCCAAATTGATTTAGTTGATAATGTTCTTTATGTTTAATTCCAATGTTTATCTCTCTCTCAAAAATATATTTGCACGCCACCTATGGTATGGTTAAGGTTGGGCAACATAAAATATGTGGTTATGGTTAGGGAATTTATGGTTAAAAAAAGGTAATATTAACTGTTGAACACAACCACCCATCATGTCAGCCACTACAACAGACATTCTACACCTTACCCCAACACATTATTACTCGCAATGACACTCAACTTTAATAATGGACATAAATTGTGCACTGTGGAAAGCTTCAAAAGTGTGAAATTCCCCTCCAAAATCATAATATTTTACTGAAGTAAGTTCAGGCTCTTGCGAAATATTAGAAGAAAAGGACTTTAGTGGGTACAATCTAATGGGCAGGAATCATAGCCCAGGAACCAAAACTGCACCAAACTCCATAGAACTTGGTTCCCATATCAAAATTTCTGAAGTTGAACAGGGTCTATCCTGAAGACTTCACATCAAGTAAAGTTCTATAGGCTATTATTTATTGTTCAATAACGTTGGCAGCAGACAATAAAACAATGGTATCATCAGCATACGGGTGAATATTTGTTCATGTTTGTACATCTGAAACATAAAAAGTTTCATCAGTGTGATTATTAGTAAAGATAAATAATGTATGACACTTGATTTTCAGTACAAAAATTATATTTTTCAGTCAGTTTCCTGTCGCTCTCTCTCTCTCTGATAATTCAACATTAAATGGTAACATGTAATGTAATGATAGTTTTCCTGACATCATATACTACTAAATTACTTATATAGCTGAACTATATAAATAGTTTTACTTTCAAAACTGCTTCAGCAGATAAGAGAAATATATGTCTCTATCCTTTTACAGTGTATTTTCCACCTTTAAAGCCATTCTAAATCGAGAAAAAGGAGCACACTCCTCTGAACCTGTCATTAGGCTGCAGTGATGGCCTCAAGCAGTTGGCCCCATATACAGTAGGCCAGTACTCATCATATCCACTCAACAGACAGAGAGAGAGATGTCTTCTGTGGTCAGTGTGATGGCTCTGGGAGTGGTGCCACATTAGTTTTTTTTTGTCAGCCTTGTTTCAAGACAGTCGGAGGACAATTTACTTACATATGAATCCCAACAGCTCACAAACTTCCATCTATACACTTAATATTATTATTATTGAAGTGGAGGAAGTGCATGAAACATCGCACAAATAGAGCCAGTGTAAGTATCTTCTCAAACAATCAACACATTGCTCAGCCTGTTTGCTGATGCACAGAGGATTAGGAAACCTTTATTTGGAAAAACTGAAACAATCTTATCTTCGCTCATTCACATCACTTTTTTGAAACGGTGTTACAGGGAAAAAGAGGATTAAGTAAGTACTGACTTTCTCCACTTTATATGTGGGGTTCACTCCTGAAGCACTCAAACAGACAAAATTCAGAGGCTTCACTGATAAATGACTTACGACAGCTAAAATTTCTTCCTTTGAGAAGCATCTGCAGGTCAACTGAGCCTCTCTGAAACATAAGGGTACTTGATCCTAAGTGTTTACTCGGCTGCAGTAGCCTCAGGCTCTAACTGAAAGGTGTTGGAGCTGCTGAAGGGATGTGTCTTTTTTCTTTGAACTTAAGGATTTCCTCATAGTTATTAAAATTGCTTCAGTTTTCCCCAAACACATTGAGAAACAAGTGATAAATTGAATTACAGGCCTTACAGGAAGCAGAGGAACTACAAAAACGGTTTAGACCGACGACAGTCAGTTAGAAGAAGACGTTACCAGTTCTGCCCGGCAACACCAAATTCTGCTGCTCTGACTCTTTTAGGGAGATGTGGACATGGAAGGAGAGAGGCAAGAATACTCATTTTAAGTCATTTGTGTGTGAGTGTGTGTGTGTACATAAATATGCATGCAAATATGACTACAGTAATCACTTGTGTGTATGTGTATGTTTGAGGTTGTCCCTTTGTCTCTCCGGGGGGATAGGGGAGGAGGAAGAGGAGGAGGAGGGGTAACCTGTAACATTGGCCTCTGCCACACACACACCCTCCATCCCTTTCTCTCCTGTCACCCACTGATGGTGATGACAGGGCGACAGGGCGACTGACAGCGTGAGCAGCTCATTCAATTACACAGCTCTCTGATGAAAGGCTTTCATGTTCTCCAGGGAGAGCAGAGGATGGAGGGAGGAGAGAGGGGGAGTGGTCTGCATTTGGGAATAGGCAGTGGGGATGTGAGTCAGATAAGTGGGAAGCACAGAAAGGAATGGAAGTAGGAAAGAGTTGTTAGTGTGTGAGGCAAACGTGTACGATCAGAGACAGAAATATTGATTGGGAAAAGATAAGGGCAAGTACCAGCCTGATTCATTTGAAGTCATTTTAACATCTCTTCTGTGGTTCGGTTTGCTTGGCAAGGTCAGAGAAATACCATTAGGATGTTGATATAGGGATGGGAATCAAGAACCGGCTCAAGTTACGAACCGGTTACAAATTGGAATTGTTTAATTCCCAGCAGCAGCATTTTTTGTGACAGAAAATTGCAAAACAATAATGTCAAACTGTGTTTACACTGCTGGAAACTTGCAACAATGTAGAATCATGGCGGAGAGAAAGTCCAAATGATGGCCTCATTTTATGAAGAAACTCTTTTTGCTACAATGCATTCAGAATCAGAGATAATAAAACAGTTGTTCTGATGCTGAAAACCTGTGTAGGCCTCCTTTTAACACACAGACAACTGATCAGGAATCAATAAGGGAATCGACAAAGAATCAGACAGACAAGCAGAATTGTTAATTGATATAATTGGTTTGGTATCAATGAAATCTTCAGTTCCTGTCCCTACTTTGGTGACACCAAATCATATTAGCTTTTCAACCTAGCAAAGCAGTATAACCATGAAACAGTGCCACAATGCTCAGTTACTTCCCCAGAATAAAATTGCATTTGTGCAGTTGTTTCAGAATGAAGTAAACTGATATATTTATTATAATGTAGGAATATGTCAGTCAATGCAAAAGCAGGGCTATATTATATATTGTGAAAAAATGAAAAAGGCCCTATCTAGAG
>NW_023339740.1:2141321-2141496 GCF_004916995.1 Morone saxatilis | reverse complement strand
AACATGGCGGTTCAACATGGCAGATTGAAGAGAAGATGACCCACTCCTTCTGTAGGTCATTCTAAGGCTCATTCTAAGGTAATAAAAACATGATTCTTATTTTCAGTTGATATATATATTCCATTTCTGACAGTAGATCATCCTAAATGTTACATTACATTGACTCAAAAATGTT
>NW_023339740.1:2136096-2141308 GCF_004916995.1 Morone saxatilis | reverse complement strand
TATAAGCCAGACAGTGTCTGTTTTGGTTGTACAGATTATATACAATGTTTCCCAAAGTCTTTTTGATTTTTTCTAAACATTGTGACTTTAACTAATGTGACAGGAATGGGAATTGGATTGATTTTTTGGCATATAAATAAAGGCATTTTAAGTATATGGACACCCCTGCACAGCCTGGGCTGTTAACTCACTAACTTAATTGTTAACTCAAATAATGTTGTAGGTGTGTAAAAAATGTGCAAAAATCCTACATGCACAGAGAAAATGGATACAATAATGTTGCATATCACTCCTTTGATTCATTTTCTCTTGGCCATATCAACCTCAATCTACAAGAAGGTCTGTACATACAGTATGTTCTGTACAGTATGCATGAGGAGCAAACATTATCACAGTTCACATGCATGTTCTTTTTCAGTGTCCATTTTCATGTGCCATGCACTTTGTGCGAACATGTCATTTATACCCCTTGTCCCTGGTGTCTTTGGTCTTTCCTTGAAAAATGTCTGTGCACATGGCTCATCTCTAGCACACTTCAAACTTATATTACCATTTAAATTTATACATATATATATTTATACATTTATTTTACAATAGAGATGTAGTCACTGGCAGAAATTCCAAGTTAAATTCAGTTACCTAACTGAAGCACACACAAAAATAGAGGGTCACGTGTAGTACCACTTAAATCACACCATTTTCTTGATTGCACTGGCAATAGCTGCTGTTGTGTAGCTAGTACCACTGAATGGAAACAAGAAAGAATAAAGAAAAAAGAAGAGAGAAAGGGGATTATAGCAGTACGTTTTTCTTCTCCTCCAATTAAAGGCTGCACTTGACACAGACATCTCTACCTCCCTGAACTCTCTAATAGTAATTAGCTAACGAGCAGCCACCCGCTTTCCAGCTGAAAAAAAAAGTATATTTATTCATCTGAGTATGTGCACATGCCTGAGTTAGTGAAGGCAAGACAGGATTGCCTCCCCTCTATCCTATCAATGAAGTGAAAGTAGAGCCTAAAGGATCTCCTCAGAATTTTTAACCTGATCCATGGAACAGTGCTGTAGTCTGGATGGTTTTCTATTGTCTCGGAACTCATTGGTATTTGCACTTGGATTTGTCACAGACTTGGCCATTGGTTTCGTCAAATATTTTAGTTGGTCCCAACGGAGTCCAGCAATAAATATATATATATTTTTTTTTAAGTAACTTCCTCCTTTAAAACAAAACCTGATCGAACATAACAGGCTTTAATCAAGTAAGAAAAAAAGAGACCTGAAGCCCTGCAGCAATAAAGCAGGACCATTAGACTTAATATTAATATATATATAATTATATTATAATTTATAAATAAAGCTTCTTGAATCTTGAATCTTGAATATAAAATGGACCTGGTCTGGTTTTGGTCTTGCATCAGTTGTTTCTACATTTCAATCACTGTTTTTCTCAGGGGATTCATCCACCTATCCATAAATAGTTGTAATCACCCCTTATGGCTCCAGCACTAGTAGCATTAACAATCTCACATATAGTCTGGGTGCTTTCTCTAATACCATTAAAGAGGAGGCCCGTAAAACAGGTGTTATTTTTGACTCAGAGTTGTCTTTTGATGCTGGGGTGACTAAAGTGGTGCAGTCCTGCTTTATCCAACTGAGACATTTAACCAAGATCAGGTCATTCTTTTCATCTTCAGATCTAGAAAAGGTCATCCATGCTTTTATCTCCATCAGACTTGACAACTGCAATGCACTTTATTCTGGTAACAGCAGGCAAAACATCCAAAGACTTCAGCTTATACAAAATGCTGCTGGCAGGCACATACTAAGAGAAGCAATTACATCGCACCAATCCTTGCTGCCCTTCATTGGTTACCTGGGAGTTTTAGAAGTGAGTGCTTATTTTAAAAGCCTTAAATAGTCAGGTTCCTGCCTTTATCTGTGATCTGCTAACTCCCTATAAGCCTGACCACTGCTGATTGTATGGCCTTTTATAACTGGTGGTATTTGTTTTAACTTAATTTTATCTTATTTTATATCTTTTTTTTAAATTTCCACTTCCGCCTAGTAATTTTTTTCGTTAGAGCGCGAAATGTTCACAAACTGCTTTTTTGTGTTCCTCCTATACGCTTTGTCGGATTTGCACAAAATTTTTCACGTAGCATCTGGGGACCATTCTGGCAAAAAAGTAATTTGAAATATTTTGATATTTCAAAAAATAAGTACGCTATAAAATTAGCACTTCCTGTTTATTTTTCGTCAAAACAGAAAGTGGACCACTTCTCCACATTGGTGTGTCCGATTGACGATAGTTCCCCATGTCTTCCTTAGGCATCTTGCACAATTTCAGGCCATCACCACAAGGTTGGCGACCTCTTTTAAGAAGAACGTTTAATATCTCCGCATCAGATCTTCCTTCAAAAACATTGTCATACATCTAAAAAATGGTGCTGGATAATATCAAGTTGCTGCTATTTAGTACTGGTTTAGGTTGAAGGGCATGTCTGCTTGGGTGTGCCGTCAATAGGCACATTTTGAATTGGTGGTACAATCAAACTAGATGAAAAGTTGCGCCATATTTGTGATCTTGTACGCAAAGCGCGTCAGTGAAGACTTGTACATAATATCAGCGATATTCGCCATAAAACATGTACTCATAACCTTCAGTGTGCAAATGTCCAATCTCCAAATAAAACTTCATACTATTCTAGTAACAGTTCTCGTCCTGAACACGTCACTCAATAACATTAGCTTACGTGGTCCGAATTCTCAATGAAACTTCACGTGTTTGGTTAGAGTCCCCCTGTGAACACGTCTACATGACAATATTCAGACATAGTGATAGCGCCACCTACTGGCAACAGGAAGTAAGCGCTGCGTGGCGATTTTGAGCTGATTTACGTGAGATTTTCATGTTGCGGTCCGCACGTGTTACGACGGCACGTGACGCGGCCGCAGCACACCCCGAGTTGCGTGGAGTGCAAGGTCCCGCCCAACGCTGCTTGCAGCTTTAATTCTGTAGTCATGGCCAAAATCTGAAGGTCTAGCTAGGAAGGGAATGAGTATGGTGTGGTGGCCTCATCTCTATCTTTTGCAGATGATGTGGTTCTGCGGGTCTCATTAGATCATGAAATCATGCGAGAGTCCATCTTTCCAGGCTTCAAGCTATGTGCTTGTGTCCAACCACAGTGGTTCGGACTAATCTGCATCCTATGAGGAACTACTGGCAGATACAACATACTACAGGGATGGTTTAATGCTAGGTGTGTATGATTTGAGAAGTGGCTGTTAAAAAACAACAATGTCGGCTGCTAAAGAGGTTAGCATACATGCTGCAAGTTCTCTCAGAACTGGAGATTATATCTCCATTATAAGAAGAGCAAAGAATGACACTGAAGGCTTTTCTCCATGGAAAAGATGTTTGACTACGTTATATGATTCATTGATGTGATTGGTTGACGTTTGGCCATGATAGACAGTGACAAACAGATGGTTTATCCAGTGCCCTTTTCCAAACAGTTTCCAATGACAATATCCCAGATGGTCATGTGTAACAAACCATCTGGTACAGCCAGGTTAGTTGGACAGTTCTAAGAGCAAAAGCAAATAAAATTAACTCAACCAGTCAGGCATCAAAAGGGGCAGCTCCTGAATCAAAAATGTGATCACAAAAAGGACACTGCATGTAGGGACAGACTGGAGCGAAAGGTGAATGTAGTTTAAATACATAATTCAAGACAAAGCGCGTCAGGCAGACTGTGACGTAAGAGAGGGGGTACGACATGTTGCAGAAAGGTATTTTGAAAAATCTCTGAAAGTAAGAAAGAGACAGAATAGCAGATGAGAATAGCAAGAAGACATTCGCCCTACTCCAGCGTCCCCCCGGAGCCGATAATGAAAGACAAAACATGTCCATTGGCCTTTTTCATAAAAAGGACTATTCATTATGCATGTTTGTGTTTCTTGCCTGGCGCTTACCCTTCTGTGAAATGTGACAAGAAATTTCACGCAGGATGAGAGAAGAGCTCTTTAATTGGCAGTGAGGGGGTATTGTGGGCAATTTTCTTTACATTGGTACTTTAGTGGAGTACTTTAGTGGATTACTGAAGAGTTTTAGAGCTGAAAGCAACAGGAAGCGAATGGGAGGAGATACGAACACTGAGCGAAGAAAACATTTCAAACACTTTCAAACACACTACTGTTTTAAATGTAACCAGGTCACAGTCAGGCATTTGACAATTCCATAAACATGCCTGTAGATTGAGCTTCTGGGTGAAATCCTTCCACTGGATGCTCACTGACACTAACCTTCTGTACTGTATCCACTGTAATCAAGTTTAGGGGTGTGCAAAGATCATATTTTCATTTCCAGAAATACTATTAGTCCTGAAATACAATTTCTTAACACAAGGTTCTCTTGTGATTAAAAAAAAAAAAAAAACTTACACTTAGCTTGACTGTACATTGCAACTTTTGTTATACTTTTGCTAGAAATACAATAAACACAATAAGGTTAGTTGTAGATAATTGAAGACAGTTGACTGGGGATGACTTTGAATGCAGCATAATGTATATGTTTTCATAGATATTTTGATGTCTGGGTGTTAATGGTTAAAATTATGTGAAAGGAGTGAAATATCTTGATAAATATTACACGGATTGTCATTTTTAATACAGACATTCATGGTCCCCAGAGGATGAATTACAATGACATTAAGGATCCCCTTATCTTTAGGGTTAAGGTCCCCCAGCAGGTTTAAGTTTTCAGTTATCCAGGGAAATATTTCCATGGATTGGTACAAACTTTGGTACAGGCATTCATGGTTCCCTGACAGTGCGTCCCTTGGTGAACCCCACACTTTTGAATCAATCGACTGCATTTATGTAGCACTTAACATCCAAAGTGCTTTACCATTTGCCTCTCATTCACCCATTCACACACACAATTGCACACACAATTCCAGTGAGCTACCATGGGGAGCAATTTGGGGCTCATTGCCTTGCTCGTGGACAATCAAATCACCAACCCTGTGAGTCATGGAAGACCTGCACTACCTGCTGAGCCCCGTGCTCGTGGACAATCAAATCACCAACCCTGTGAGTCATGGAAGACCTGCACTACCTGCTGAGCCCCGTGTCTGTCTCTCTCTCTCTCTCTGTCTGTCTCTCTCTCTGTCTGTCTCTCTGTCTCTCTCTCTGTCTCTCTCTCTCTGTCT
>NW_023339740.1:2121721-2135996 GCF_004916995.1 Morone saxatilis | reverse complement strand
ATATATATATACATATACATATATATATACATATATATATATATATATATATACACATATATACATATACAAATATATATATATACATATATATATATAGTTGGCGTTGTTAACATCAGTATTTTTCACTACAGATCATAGTAAAACCAGATACTGCCACACCCCTATCAAGCTGTTAATTTTCCTACTGACTTCTACGGCACAATCTCCTTTGCTTGTTCATTTGCAAAATAATTAGAAATTAGAACCCTAGATTTTGAGGTAGGTGAGATTTTATCAGACAGTGGCACACAGTACAATGTAGCAGTGCAGCATCCACATAGGTATTGCCGTATACCATGTGCATGGTGTCATTTCAGATCCAAAGTGATCAGTCTGGACAGAGCACTGGTTGAGACAACATCCTATCTAGGTTAGACCCAAAGCTCAGCGAGCAGCTATTAGGTTGGCTTTAATAATAAATGGCCAGTAGGACTGAGGCTGAGTGTCTAGGAGGGGTTGTGAAATACTAAGGAGTGCGTTCATCAGTGAGTGGTGCAATCCCTGCCATGCTTATTATCCTCATTACACTCAAGAAAATAGCTAATGGTAACTTGAAGATAGCATCAAGACTGAGGTGGGAAAAAAAGGAGCGAGGAGCTGTAATTTATGTGCTGATGTGGGAAGCTGGTGTTATTTGAGAGAATTTCTTGCTCAGGCTCAGCTTATTGAATATTTATCTAGTCTATTTTAGGAGTCAATTAAGAGAGACAAGAACATGGCTTCGTGATTGTAATATAATATCACAGCTGTGTTATCCTTGCTATTTAGACTGATTAATAAATAATCGATACAATAGTGTTCATGCTAATTGAAGGGTTATGAGAGGTGCTGGCCTGGAGCTGTTGGCTGGATGTGAGGAAACAGAAATAAATCTCTAGAGACATTCTGACCTCCTTTTGCTGCTCCTGTGAAGTACGGGGGGGGGTGATGGAAAGAGTGACGGAGGGAGTCACAGAACAGGGTTTCCCACTGCTAACCCAGTATGAAGCCACACTGGATCTCATTCTAACAGCCAGCCCTCATATACTTTATGTCAAATGGTTTAAAACATCTGAGCTGGAGCATTTTAAATGATTGTTCTCTTTTGAGATTGCTTCATGGCTTATCTGCTTTACTAGCAGACCACTGTGGGAAGAATGATGCTAAGAATGATCTTTTTAAATCATAACTTTTGGATAAAACGTTCAGTAGACATGGTTCATTTATGTTATAATCTAAATAATTACATATCTATATATATTTTGATGGCTATGGTTACTCCTGTGTCATGTGTCTAAGAACAGAAAAAAGGGAAGGTTTAGCTATATTAAATTATGTCATGAGATATGACTATAAAGCATTCAATAAAATAGCTTCAGAATGGAATGGACATTGACACTATGAACTGCTGCTTTGCTGTGACCTACAAAAGCAGGCTCACATATTTACTGACATTTATTTTAAATAACTGACAACAACAGAAAGATTTTGTTAAAATATACATATTGTAGTTTAAAGTAGTGACCCTGTATTTTAAGGCATTCCCACTTAGAGGCACAAAAATATGAAAGGAGTAAATATATAAATGGCCACTGACCTGATTTATCACTGCTGACTGACACACAGAGGAAACTGTTTTACATCTGGGAAAAGCAGGTGTAAAACCCGAAGTAATATTTTATCATAAAGAGAAAGAGAGAGAAATGCAAATTAAAAGATGCATCATAAAGTGACTCTAGCGGAGCAAATGAGCATCACAATAAAAAAGCAGCAATGCAAAAGTATAAGATTTTTTACACACTTTCTGTTTCCCACAAAAACCTCCCACCTACTGTGTCCTGTTTAAGGTTTCAGTCCAGTGCAATATGACAGAAGCAGCCAGCAATTCTCTAAACTAAATATTTTTCTTAAGTGCATTTACCTGCACTGTCTGCAGATCAGATGATCTAGTCTTAGTAAATTGCCATCCACATTATTAAAAAAAAAGTGGTGATTTTGCGCCACTGCAGTAATTAGCAACAGGTTTAACAATTATCCCCCATGGTTTTCAATCAGCCTAATTACAGAAACATACAAGAAGACTCCATCAATTTAAAGAAACCCACAGTGGCTGCTGCACTCAGAAAAGAAAATATTATCCTCCCAGCTCAAGTATCAAACATCACGTTGTGGAAGGACTGGATTACTCTCCTCACATCAAACAGCACCTTTTCAAGGTTTTCACTAAATCATAAGGGCCACCTGTCTGGGATGACGAGTTATTTCTAGTCAGCATATGGTCTTAAGGAAGGAATACATCGGAGTAAAAACAGAGTGAAGAGATGAAGGCACGAACCGTGTCTGTGTGATCAGAGAAAACAGCACAAATTCAAGAGCTTTCCACTTGGCGAGGTATCTTTTGTTCTGATGTAGGTATAGAGAGAAAGAGACAAGAGACAGAGCTGGGGGAAAGAGAAATATTACTTTACTTGGCAAAGCAGACACTTGAAGGCCTTCCAGCACCCTCCTTTTTCTCTCTAAAAATTATTTTTATTCACTTTTCTCAAACTTTCTTTGATCCCTCTGCTACTTCATTACTCAAAACGTTGCTCTTGCTATTTTGTTCTTCTGTGATGACCCATGCCTCTGAACATTTCATGGACAGATACACACTGATTCCATGGGTGCTTAGGCACACACACACACACACTCTACGGCAGGGAGTCATAGCACCCAGTTAACCACACAAGCTGTTTAGAGGTGTAGTCGTAACAGCACTGTGGGAGCCTGGCATACATGCCACATGGAAAACAGGCCTGAGGCCAGATTATAGTCTGACTGACAGGAGGAAAAAACTCTGAATGTAAGGTTTGACGAATGGGAGACTGGCGTGGTGAGAATGTCACACATTTTAAATCACAGTAAGATAAGGCCACCATCTATTGTATGTCTAAACAGATTGTCCTTAACAGATAAGTCTGTTGATATTCTATGTTGTTGTTGCGAGATCTTAGGAAAAGAACAACAATTAATGTATCCTAATAGCAAGTATTGTAGGTGTATTTAACACGTGATCTTCTTTGCTATAGAGCTCCATTGTTTTACTATTAAAAACTATAGTCTGTATAATTAAAAATGGATGTAGTCTCTGTGATGTCACCCGTAGGTTTCTGAAGAGTCGTTGTAAAGCTCAATGTGGCTGGCTCCCTGGTTAATCGAAAAATGGGCAAAAAACGTGGAGCATTAGAGGAGCTGAGACGGGTTGAATGAAGCCTGGTTACTGAAACCAGCCGACTGTGACGGTACCTACCTGTCACTCAAAGCAGCGACGCCCTTAATTATTCATAACTTTAAACCTTAATATGATTTAATTTAATACAGTTTCCATAAACAGGGAAAATATCTATAAAGACCAAAAGTGTTTTTTTTGTACCAGGCTGTAAACATGTTTATTTCTGCTGTAAAGTTGAGCATTTTATTATGATGCCTTATGGAAATTGACTCAGTTCTGAAGTGGCTGTTAAAGGAACTGCAGTTTTTGTTGGTTTTATTTGCAGCCACAAAGGGCTGCCATTTGTTAAAAACACATCAGTGACACTGTTGCACTGGGTGACATGTTCCTTTATTACCATAAATAAACACACACTGTGGTTTATTTTGACTCAATCCCACATACACCATCCTGATGCCCCAAATACCGAGCACCAAATGTGGATTCATCCGCTCAAAAGTCCCCAACAAAAGCACTATTTCCGCCTGTTAAAAACTACAGTATCTTTTCCACTGTTAGTAGCTGTTTACAGAAATTACATTTAAAATATAATAAATTACATTTAATCAATAAATAAAAAAATTAAACAATATATTTGTGAATCCATATTTTAAGATCTACATCTATGGGAACCAATTGAAGCCATAAAATAAGAGGTGGACTAACACCTTACTAGTTTTTACTGCCAGGTTAAAAGAGGGGGTAAACTGTAACGCCCTGTCAGTTATAATAAAAGTAAAAAGCCAGCAAAAAGAAACAAGGCAAGACTTAAGCCAAATTCAGACATTACAGGGGAAGGTGGGGAATAAAATATCTACTTGATCCTCTGTAATTTAACTAACTGTTCCAGGCGGCATTTTGATCCATCGTAGAGTTACAGGATGTATTCTGTAATAGACATGGACATTCAAAAGCCAAAAGCCTCCCCAGAGGAGGCGCCGGAGAGTTGAAGGAGAGGCAAAGACACTACTTGAGAGGAAATTCTCTGTGTTATAACTCAATCACATCTTAACACATTAAGACATTAAGCACATATAGATATTATTCAGTGTGACTCACACCCGGAGATATCATTATCTCTGATTGTAAACAAACATCCAGAAATGCGCTTTGGAGTCATAGAAAAAATGCACTTCAAAACAGAATCATCATATTTTCAAGATTAGTAAAAACATTTTGACTCAATCCATTTTCACACAATAGGAAAAAAAAAATTGTTGAAGGACAAACAACTCTTCATCCGGAAAAAACATAGAGACCCACTTTCAGATACAAGGACGATCCAGATGGAATTTAAATTACAGGAGGTCTGGTGAGTTTATTGAAAAACAGTAGGCAATTGTTGCTGTAATTATCACTGAGGTAGGGGTGAAAGATTTTTTACATACGTGCTCTGGAATGCAAAGCACTGGCCAACACAGGTAATGTTAAAATCACCCTGCCTCCCATAGAAGCATGAATCTAGATCCTGATTAGGGCTTAGGGTAAGGGTGAGTCTACAGCCATGCTTGTGGCTCTGTGAGGCTATACTTAAAGGTCCAGTGTTTAACATCTAGGAAGATAGTCAGAAATGAAATATAATATTCATAGGCATGCTTTCATAAGTGTATAATCACCTGAAAAAAAGAGTTGTTGTGTTTTTGTTACCTTAGAATGAGCTGTTTTTATCTACAGAGGTAGCGGGTCCTCTTCTATGGAGTCTGTCATACTGAATTGCTATGTTTCTACAGTAGCTGAGAATGGACAAACCAAACGCTGGCTCTAGACAGGACTTTTTGCATTTCCATGGACTACCTAGTTTCTACTACACGCTTTGAAGGGAAGGATTAGGCGAGCGGTGTTCAGTTGGAATGGAATAGCTCGATGCCACTAAATTCTTCCCACTGGTCTTTTCAAGCACAGCTAAATGTGTAGATTAGCATGCTAACTTGCACACAATGATAATACTGGCTAAACATCTGTTATACAGCATCTTCAGAAAAGCACTAACACTTTCTTTATAAAGTATCTGCTTTGCATTTTCCATTGGAAGTCTGAAAACATGCAACTGGTAAGATGACCCTGGGGAAGACCCAGAACATGGTGGAGGCATATATAACCCATCTGTCTTGGGAACACCTCGGCGCCTCCCCCAGGAGCAGCTGAAGGACATGGCTTGGGAAAAGGATGTCGATGAATGAATAAATTGGTTTCTACTTGGTGAACTTTTTTCCCATATGGCTCCACGAATCACAGCAACACGCCATCCTATCAATCCCTGTGCAAAAAATACTCATACCTTGTTTTTAGCTTTTGTTTTCACAACAAAATATGAATATCATCCAAACTGGAGATACAAGGATGCACAGTGAACATCCAGCCTCAGTGCCACCCAGTCAGTTAGTTAGTGAGCCTAAATAAAATATGCTGATCACCTGCAGGGTAAATGCCGCTATAAATAGCCTAAGCCAGCAAAAAGCCTCCCAACGAAAACCCTCAAGAACCCCACAAGATCGGAGCAAGGTCCGCCGGTAGAAATGGATGGTTTTCTTTGCCAGCGTCTCCTCACAGCACGGGTGTGACAGGGAGACAGTGGGTGGCATGCTATGGCATCTCCAGCTAATTATCTATTTGGACAAAGCTCAAACACCCCACTGTGGAAATTATGCTCAATGGTTATGTAAGTCTGAGCATTCCATGTGCCAAAAAGTGTGCTTACAGAGGGGAGAAAGGCCAGGAGAAAGGCATGAACAGAAGCATTGATATGGTGTAGAAATAGTTTCAGTGACACAGAAAAGTGCTTAACATGACACAGGATAGTACACAAATTCTACTGCTCACAATAGTGGTCGCAACAAATCAGGCCCGGATTTAGTATAGACTGAGGGTGTGTTAAATTGTTTTAAACTTGTGATTGTGTATGCACGTGTTACGGCCAACGGGTCTGGGACAGAGGGTGTTTTCATATCAGGTACGACTGCTCTGTATAGTGCCTAAGTACCATTGCCAGTGCCCTCTCTACGCCCCCTCTGCTCAGCTTTCATATTAGTAATGCCCCATACCTGAGTACACTGGCGTCGTCAACTTTGTGACATTGCTTATGTTGTAGCTATAGAACAGCTGTGACAGCCCGCCAATCACAAAATCCCAAACTCACATGCCCACTACTATTTCTTTTTTGTCTCGCCTGCCTTCCTACCTAATCAGCCATGGCTGTGTAGTTCAGAGGATGAGATTGGGAGTGTTGTGCAAGAGCGTGCTCATGTTATTAGTAAGTTAAAACTCAAAATAAAGTACCAAAATAACGGAAAGGGAACACATTATTAATTAAGGTTACACAAGTAAACTACCAGACAGAACTTAAGTTTCACTTTCTGGCGGAGCTTACATCGGCACATTGCTGGGGAGGGAGAGGAACTAAATGGCCCATTAAGTGAATGATGATCCCAAGAAATCATTAAAAAATAGCAGTGTACTTTAGTGTTTTGGTACGGTTGTTTTCACATCTGATGTGAATTGTACCCGAGTACACATGAACCGTACTTGAGACCACCTTTTCAAGTTGAAACCGTTACAGTACACAGTCTTTACACTAGGGATGAGCAAATACACTATTATCTGTATCTATTCAACCAACAAAACGATCTGTATTTGTATCCGTATTTGGAGTGGGTGGGGCTTAAATAGGGCATGGGTGGGACTAACCAGAAGTAGCTCATTTAAGCCTGAAATTAATCAGAAGTCACCATATTTATTGAAAACATTAAACAGAACAGCCTCAGAATTGAGCTTAAGATCAAAGTATATTTCCGAGTACAGATATTTAATTTGATACCCAATCAACCCTAATACACACTAATCAAGCAAACTAGACTTTGGGGTCGATTGTACTCAGATCATGCCCAGGTCCCTGATGAGAAAGCCTCCACAGAAATGTGCATTTGCAATTTATGGAATGGAAGCAAACCAGGAAAGAGAAAACTGTAGATGAGCAATTTTTATTTTAATGAATGACAATCTTGCAGTCCAATATTCAGCTCTTGTTATAAAATCAGTGCAGATACTCCTCCAGAAAAGTTGTCCGAGGTTGTTGCTCAGCTGCGATTGGAGTACTGTGTATAAATGGGCTTCTGTTAGCTCCCCCTCTAAATTTCATTTGTATTCTTTCCTCATCAGATTTTAAAACTTCCACCTCCACAGTTCGTAGCCACTTTTCTCTCTTGCTTCCTGTGTTTTATTATGTATGTGCAAAGACATCATTAAAGATTAAAATGAGCCCTAAATGGTGCACACCACAAATGGATGTCTTTGGTGTCTGGGGGACTGCATTGCATTTAGCATTACCACAACTAGAAGAGTATGTTATCATAAGCTGAAGTGATGTGCAGCTATTCCTACTCAGATTTGTTCCAGAGCCGGACAGACCAGAGAGCAAGAAATTAAAGTTTCATCCAAATTGATATATCCGAGGTCTTCTCCTAATTGCACAGAGGGTACAGTTTAATTAAGAGGGTTAAATCCAGTGGTCAGTGATGAGATGCAGAAAACGCTCAGGGGAAAGGAGATGTTAATGATGGGAGTAGGGGAACCCGGCATGACATATTTCATCTGAATCTTAATCTTATCAGGGCTAAGGAGTACTCACAATGTAGAACGTAATTACAGGAATTTAGGAGGCAGCCAGTTGCCGCATCCAAGAGGCCAAGATGGTGAGAGAACAAGGACAAAGCAGCTAATAAAAAACCTGTTGGGAATGAACATCCCCGACATTTTGAGTTAGACCATTGTACTCTCAAGTGATTTAACTGTCTGTCATAGTGAGTCAGTGTAATAACTTTCTGAATGGTTTCAGTCCAGGGCTGAATCAATTCATTTTTAACCACAATCTAGATGAAAGGGCTTAGAGTACCAAAAGGATACATTTATTCAGCCGGTCAGTGTCTGTCTAAGCCGAACAATGAGTATGGAAATGGAAAAAAAAAGGAAATTTAAATAACTCTGTAATTTTATTATTTATTTCTCACATTGTGACCGTTCAAAGAAAGTTATTCAGGCACTGTTGAGAACACCAGGCTTGCGGATTGGGTGGTAGCGGTGGGGGTGAGTTATCCTGTCACCTTCCTCCGCTGATTTAGCTCACACCCTCCAGCTCATACATCTCAATAAAGCACCTCGACAGCTTATTCCTGCTGTAAATTGATGTTTGTGGGATTTAATTTATTTTGGGAACGTGAGATTTAATTATGCATCTATGAAATAAATATGTTGGCTGGGCTAGCAATTCATGGTGCTACAGTTACCTATGGAGGGTCTCAGAGTTATTAAAACAGAGGGAGGAGAGAGAGAGTGGAAGGAAAAGATGAAATGAACACAGGAAAGTATTTCATGTCATTTTACTCCATGATGGAAAAGAGAGCAAATATGTACTAAATATGAGAGTGCTGCTACTGCTCCCAGGATGTCTCAAGAGCAGGTTTTATTTATATGAAATTTAGAACATTAATATAGCAGTAACTAACTAATTGCTATGTAAAGATATAGTGGAGTCATGGTGTCCTTTGACCTGTGTTGCTATCACAGCCTGTTTACATAGCCCTGTGTATGTTAGTGCATATTATTCCCCTTAATCTGCAACTGAGGAGAGTGCCTGAAATGGCTGTTTTTCTCTTCTACATTGGTGAATAAAAATAAAAATAAAACTCATTAGTTTTATTTTGTTTGATGATATGTCTGGTGGCAAGTGAGAGCAATATTAGGGCTACTTCTGCTTAAACAAACCTGTAGGGTCTGAAGGGATTCTTTCCATAATGTTATCAGACACTTCGAATAACAATCTGAGCCTGTCAGTCGTAAAAGTGTTTTCAGTGTTTTCTGGTCTGACACTACTGTCAGTAGGATGACATCATTTGTCTGAGCCAAAACTGATGCAAATCACTGTTACAAAACAGTTAAGCTATGGTTAAGGTTTGGCTCTCAACTCTCCCAACTCATCAAATACTCTCGCTTGTTCAGGGGTCCTAAGCTTCAAAATATCATGCTGTAGGTACCGTTCTAGTGTCATTTCTGATTTTCAAAATAAAACTTGTGTTGTTAACGGTCGCAGTTTGGTTATGTTTAGACACAAAACTACTTGTTTAGCTTGAGGAAAAGATTGTGTCACGTTACTGTCACGTAACTTAAATTTGAGAGTTAAAGTCCTGTGTTTGTTTAAGCCATCCATCCATCCCACCACCTCCATATCTGGACTTTCTCTTAATTTATATTGCGTCATAGGGCTGTGTATTGGCAAGAATTTGGTGATACAATATGTGTCACAAAGGTTACAGTTCAATATATTGTAATATATTGCGACTTAAAAAAATACTTTTTTAATTAGATTTTTTCATTAACAAACAGTGTGATCTAGATTTATATTTATCACAGTCCCTGTAACATCCAACATTATAGCCCTCATTTTACATTTACAACTCATGGATTCAGTTTACAACACTGCTATCTATTGGTTGGTGGTTTAAACATAGACATCAAAACAGAGTTTTTGAGAATGGATACAATGTCACAAAACAAAATATCACAATGTGATATTTTGGAATTTATACACCCCCACTACGTCAACTAACTTTAATGGCAGGTACATCCAGAACTGACACTATAGGGACCCGACACCTACCAAGGGCACTCCTTGAAGTCTCCAGGCCCCAACACCTTGCTCCGTTGCGCGACCCATAACCTGTGCTTTTGGTAAAAAGTACTCCTATAAGCCTCCGCCAAACCTACCCACACACGGCACTGGTGCCAATACGCCAAGCCTCACAACCTCGCTTCAAAGCTAGAACCCGATCCACCCCATTCGGCTCGGCACCGGCGCCCACCCCCAGCAACCACACGCAAGCAACAGCCCATCCATCTCACCTTCCTCCTACGCCTTCTCGGTCGCTCTAAAACACCTGACTTCTCCTTTGCGCCCACCACACAAGTCGACCCTCCTCATACCACTCGCGGCACCCGTCCGTATATACTGGCTCTTGACCTTCTGGACACACCAAGGTTACGCCCGCAATGTGGGTGCACCTGCGCCGGCCCCCTCAACGCCTCTCGCGTGTAACCGCCTCCCTTTTAGCCTCTTCACTGGGGCGTTTTAATCCCACAACCTCACTCTTGCTCACACGAGCAGCAGGACTCTAAGCCGAACCTCGATCGCTTCAGACGGTTCGCCATGGAGCACGGTACAGAAAACTGAAAAAGACCCCTTAAGTGTCCTCGTCCTAGTTTGCCACCCTGCAATATATTCCCACACACCTCTCTCCCCGAAGTCCCCACAGGCTTAACTTCAAGTCATCTCACTTTCGTGGCACCTGTGCTACTCTGCCTCCATCCGAAACTCCAAGCTTCTGCCTCGCACTTAGCGCCCCGACCCGACCACCCTCTTCCTCGCCGCAACCCCTCCTGAACACCCCCTCCAACCCATCTCAGACGCACAAGGACCACACAACGACAGGCCAGACGTCAAACAACACAAAACTTCTTGCTCTGTCGACCAACTCCATCAACAATATAACCCCAGCAACTCGAGCCGCTTCTCTGAATTGACTTCAGCCATTGGAATCAGCACGCTTCTTTGGAGAGACCTGCGATCGCTCAGGTTCCGTGTCCCAGATGACCACAGCTGCCATGTCTCAAACCCGGCGGCGCCAAAACCAGTGGCCTGCCATGGCGTGTCAGTGCAAATCCCATGCTGAGCGTCCCTGGTAACAGGCGGCATGACACCCGGCGATACCGATCAAAGCAGCCCTGGATCCATGCCAGTCGTACCAGCGCACGCTGGTGGCAACAAACCATCAAGCATGCCATTTCAAATACGGCCTTTATTTCCAACATTTAATCAGTAACGAACTGCCCCATCAGACAATCGCGCCTCTACATCTCGAGGGCACGCCCTCATAATAAGCACGAAAGTTCCATAAATGCATCAGCCCTGAACTGCTGCCCTCGCTCACTTAACCTTTTCATTTCGCTCTCCCGCCTGCCCATACCCACCGCGCCGCTCTCTCTGCTTTCTGCTGAAGAACCCTCGCAACGGCACCAACTGCGTGTCAGACCTGTCGCGTCTTGCACGGAGCCCCCACAGAGCCAACTGACAGCAGGCCCCTTGCTCCCTCCCTGCCCTAGCAAACACCCCCAGCTCGGTGGACAACGAAGCAAATAATTAACAGCTCTCTGCAGGCTGAGGCCCTCCCGTCCCCCCCCCTGATCAACTTCCGCCTGCTCCCTCACATCGTGGAGCATCGAAGAGACCTCAGAGTCTCTCTGCCACTGCAACACACCGCAGCGGAGGGCTCCCGCTCCCTCCTCCAACCCCGATGTAACAACACTTCTGAACTTTGAACCGTGTGAGCCGGCTTGGAGGCAGAACACATCTGTTGGACGACAGAGACACGCTCCAAGTCTCTGTGAGGTATCTAAAGAAGAGAGGGAGACACGCCATCCAATACCGCCGCGTCCCCCCCTCTCCCTCTTCTCTTCGTATCGCCTACGTCAGGGGCAGCCCTAATCAAACCTAGAATCAAACAATACTCCAGCACTGCCTACCCGCTCCCCATTCATATACATCCGTGCACCCTCACCCTCAACACCTAAACTGTGACAGCGCTGACCCACATCATGCCAGTCCCTATACCTGCCCGGTACATCCATAACCCGTGCACGCACCACACGCACTCCCCCCTTATCTACGTATCTCAGCTTACCACTCAACCACTACTACAATAACTGATACGCTCCGTCATCAGGTCCTAATTCCGTGCCTCCACCGCACCCCTACTCTTGCCTGGGGACTAATCCCTGCGGATTGCTATGAATCACCCATCGCTCCAACCTCATTGCACTGGCAGATCACTGGCTTCCCCGAGACACTCGCCTCCCTCTGTCCGCCCGCATGAGTATCAGCAAACTAGCAAGGGCAACAACTTGTGAACGCGATCCATCAGCGGGCTGGATAAGGGCTAGCGCCTTCAATAATGCACATTTAACCATTCTTCTTTTTATACTTCTTAACACTGATCCTCCTCTCATCCTTAGATCATTTAAACTCCCACTCGCAAAACCCACCCTCCAGCCGCCACCTCTTTCAAAAAACTCGCAAAGCGCCAAAATCAAAAGCCTTTTGTCTAATTTACTTCAATACTGGGTGACCATGTACCACATCATTTCAAGTGACGCTATTGTACCCTCTCACCGTCCCGCCCCTTCAAGCATACGCACATCTATCTATTTCGCTACTCATATTAATTCCCCTACTGAGAGCCCACCACCTAATACAACCCCTTAACTCAATTTTTGTCAAGCCATCAGCAGGGAACATATCCCGGGTGAAAAGCGCCGCCTCCCCCTTCGTTCCATGCTTCACCATCCAATTTGGCTTTCAAGCACAACACCACCACAGCGCGGCCAGTCTACACGCTCTCACGACCTCTGAGCACCATGCGCTCTGACTCTCACTTCTGACCCAAACAGCAGAGCAACCTTCAGGATGAGATTCTGAGAACCAAACAGCAGAGAAGAACTCTTGGCCCGCTTGCCTCGACTGTTCGCCTGCATTGCGGGAAAGCTTCTACAACTAATCCTACCACCCTGAGCTCTACCACACGGTTCAAACATTTCTTTCGTGGTGAAACAATTCCTATGTAGGAGGCTCTATCTGTCAGAATGACTTACTAGATTCCTAGCCTACTGTTTTCATTACGGCTGAATTTCACCTGATATAGAATCTATTGTGTTCTTACACTTCGCTCACCCCTGACGCCCCCGCCTCCCCTCTGACTCCAGATGAGCGTTGGGCCTCTTTTCCGAGCTGCCCTCTGTATGAACCGCCATCACTTTCTACAGTAGTCCGGAACGGTAAAACAAACACTGGCTCTAGACAAAGCTGTTTCCCAGTCCGTCTTAAACACCATCGACTTCTTCTCCACATTAAGTCTGGGCTCCCTCCCCGCGTTCTCACTACACGTTGCTTTATTTTCTCGGCCTTAATTTGAATAGCTTCCATCCCTTTTTATCCCTCTTATTTCATTCTTATTCTTTAACCGAACGAACAAGGGATGAATCCTCAACATTGCCGAATTAGAGCATCTGCTTGTCTTCACAGTCCAATGATTTCATCTCAATACGGCTCGCCTCTCTTCTCTCCTAAACTGCCCCCTGCGTTGACTCTCACCTCCTCCCACCGCTAAATGTAATAAACACCGCCATACCATGAAATCCCTTTCATCGTCTAATTTACTCCTTATTTTCTTTCTTCTATACAGCCTGTCTACCCCCACGCGACAGGCCTCCGGCCATGCAGGCGGTACTTGTTCTGTCATCTGCTTGGCTTGCCACAATGTACTCGCCCCTCTTTTTTCTGGAAACTCGATGAATAATCATAATACTTTAAAAGCCATGATACGATAAGAATTGAACCTCAATGGTACAAGGTACATAACTTCTCTGAGTAGTTTCGAAAATACTTCTTGTACTAGTTACTCTACTTACAACACCCCCCCCTCCCGCTCCTCACTTAATCTGAGCTTCAGGTACATATTCACCCTACGTAAGCGTACCTCTCTCTACTCATTACACGTACGATTCTCACCCTCCACCGCATGCTAAAAAACCTGACAAACCCAAGCCTCCCAGTGATCCGTACTCCACACCTGCACTATGCACATTTAGTCAACTCCTTCCATGGATCCCTTGTATATCTTGCGCTGTGACCTTTGTTACTCCCTTCCTTAAGCACCATTGCCCCAACGCAACAACCTTCTTCTGTTGCTGTAAACCTCTGCGCTAAACCTCTGTCCTCCCTCCCTCCTGACCATTCATGAGACCTCGCCAGACTGATCATCACCTCCATCATTACCTTTTAATTATTCTCTTCCCTTACCTGTTCACGCTGTGAATAGAAAATGTCCCTCTATGTATTATATCCCCGGCTGTCACACATGTACCTACCCGCGGGCTCCCCGACCTCTCTCTCAGCTTCTCGCC
>NW_023339740.1:2118660-2121696 GCF_004916995.1 Morone saxatilis | reverse complement strand
AAGTACTTTATTAAGATTAGAGAACCTACATAGTCATGGTGACAATAAGAACCTCACAGTGTTTAAGATTAGGAAAGTATTGTGGTCAAGGGTAAAAGAAAACAAGAAATGAACAGCCCATCCATCTACCCCTCCTCCCTCTGAGGTCTTTGTCGCTCCATAACAACATCACCTGACTTCCTCCTTTGCTCCCACCAGACACAAGTCAGAGTCTATACATCTGGGGCAAGTAGTATCTACTGGTTGGCTTCTGGGAGAAATGGGTTAGGGGAATGTGGGTGTATGCGTGGGTTAATCAAGCCTTGAGTGTAAAGCTCCTCTTTTAGATCTTACTGGGGGTTTAAATCCCTAAACCCGTACTTTGGTCAAACAGAGCAGCAGGAAATTATGCCGAACTGAATCGCTTCAGACTGTTAGTGGAGAGGTAAGAAAACTGAAAAGAGACTCTTAGGTGTCCGTTAAGGTTTGCCACCACCCTGCAACTATTTCCCACACACTTTTCCCCCGATAGTCCCCACAGGCTTAATTCAAAGCTCATCTCACTTCCGTGGCCCTGTGCTGTTGCTCCATCAGAAACTACAGCTCTGGCTTAGAACTTAGCAGCAACCACAGACACAGACACCTTTCCATGGCAACCCCCTCTCTGAACACCTCAAAATAAATACGACTCAGACAGGCACAAGGACACACAGACGACAGGCAGATCAAAACACAAACTTCTTGCTCTGTCGAAACTCATCAAACATATGAAAGGCAAAACTGAGCGCTTTGATGTGACTTTCAGATTGGAATCAGAAGCTTTTGGAGAGATGGGAATCGTCAGGTTCCTGTCAGATGAACAGAGCTGATGTTAAACACTGGGTGGGCCAAAACCAGTGGTGCCATGGAGTGTAGTGACAAATCCATGTGAGGGTCTGGTAACAGGCAGGAGTGATAGGGATTGATCAAAGAGCTGGGATCATGCCAGTATGCTGTATCAGAGGCACGCTGGATGGGAAAAACATCAAGCATCCATTTACATATGGCTTTTTTAATATTTAATCAGACGAACTGCCAATAGAAAGAGATCTACATCTGAGAGGCAAAGCCCTCATTAAGCACGAAAGTTAATAAAATGTGCCAGCTGATATGTGCACTGCTCATTAACTATTCTTTTGTCAAACCTCAGATGAATATACTGTGTGAAGTATTTGCTTTTGCTGAGATCAACGGCACAACTGTGTCAGAAACTGTGCGTTTGAGGAGCAAAGAGGAATGAAGCAAGGGGCTGTGTGTCAACAGATATCTGCAGAGCCAAACACCACAGCTCAGGTGGACAAAGAGCAAATCAATTACAGCTCTCTGAGGGACTGAGGACCTCCGTCACCCCCCTGATATTCGCTGCTTCACATCTGAGAGCAGAAGGAACTTCAGAGTCTCTGCACTGTAAATACGAACCGCAGGGATGGGCTCAGCTCCCTCCTCACCGTATTAAAACCAATTTGAATTTGTAATGTGTGAGGCGGTGGAGGAGAAATTGTTGGAGAGCAGAGAAGCTCAAGTTGTGTGTGGTGTCATTAAAAGAAAGAGGGAGGACAGAAATAAATTAAGGAGTGAAAAATTACTTTTTCTTGTATGTACGTAGGTCGGAGGCAGACATAATAAAATAAGATAAAAATATCCAGCATGCATACTGTATGTACATGTAATAATAATGTGCATATTTAAACCTAAACTGTGAGCACTGACCCACTCATGTCACAGTCACTATATGCTGGAATAATAAAACTGTGAAGGACAAGCTACTCACCCTGTATTAGTATTTCAGTTACCCTACATATACAATACTATAGATGGTCATAGTGTCCTACTTCTGTGTTAACAGACACCTACTTTGCTGGTGGACTCAATTATGCTGGTTGCTATGGATACCATTCAATCATTGCATTGCAGATCATGGCTCCCTGAGACATCGCTTGATGTCGGCAGGTGGTATAGCAAAAATAGCAAGTGGAATTAAACTTGTGGAACTGATTCCATAGGGTTTGTAATGGTAGGTTTATATGCACATTTAAACATTTTCTTTTTATATTTTTAACATGATTTTATTTTAACATGATTTAAAATCACATCGAAAAAACCCCACCTCAGCGCACTCTTTCAAAAAAACTTCGCAAAGGCCAAAAATAAAAAGCCTTTTGTCTCAATTTACTTCATACTGGGTACCATGTACACATCATTTTCAAGTGAGTATTGTACTCATTGTGTACTGTAATTAAGTAATTTTTTCAAGCATCACATTATCTATTTCGCTACTACTCATTATTCGCTACTGAGAAGCCCAACAATCTATATCCAACCCTTAAACTCAATTTTTGTAGCCAATCAGCAGGGACATATTAGGTGGAAGCGCCAGACGCTCACTTTCAGTGTCCATGTTAATCAATTGGGTTGTTCAGACAAAATCCACCACTGCGCGGAGCTCTACAGCTTCTCACGATCTGCAGCAACCAGCGTCTGATCTCACTCTGACCCAAACAGCGCAGGAGCAATTTAGGAACTGAAGATTTGGAGAAACCAAACAGAGAAAGATTAGGCCCTTGCCTGACTGTTCGCTTGCATTGGGAGAATTTTATACTAATTACATGAGTTCTACACAGGTTCAAAACATTTTTTTGTGTGCAACATTTAGGAGGCTCTATTGTCAGAAATGAATTATAGTATTCCTAGCTATGTTTTCATTAGTGTAAAATCACCTGAATATAGGAATTATTGTGTTTTCATCACCTTAGAATGAGCTGTTTTTATGTTCAGATGGAGTGGGTCCTCTTTTACCGAGTCTGCCTTGTTGAACCGCCATATTTCTACAGTAGTCCGGAACGGACAAACCAAACACTGGCTCTAGACAAAGCCTGTTTCCAGTCAGTTTAAACCACCATAGTTTCTTCTTCACATTAGGATGGGGATTGTGAAGCGGGGGAGTTGAAAGTTTGCAACTACACCGTTGCTTTATTTGTATAGAAAACTAAATTGGCTTAATTTGATCGATTCATCCCT
>NW_023339740.1:2110157-2118641 GCF_004916995.1 Morone saxatilis | reverse complement strand
AGGGATGAATCGATCAAATTAAGCGAATTAGAGAAATGTGCTTTGTTAAAAGTAGATGATTTCTACATAGATCTCCTCTTTCCATTAAATGCTTGCTGTTGATACTTTCCAAACTATAATGTAATTGTATAACCGGATGACCATAGAAATCCTTTATGTCCTTAATTTATTTTTATTTTTTCTTTCTTCTTACATGTTAAGGGAAGGGTAGGATGAGGCAGGTATTGTTCTTGTTTGTTGGCTGCCTAAATGTTCTCTCTTTTTTCTGGAAAACTGATGAATAATATATATTTAAAAAAGCATGATACTGATAATGAATTGAACATCAATGGTTAAAATGTAACTAATTCTCTGAGTAGTTTCTGAAAATACTTTGTACTTAGGTTTACTTACTTAAACAGCAGTAGTTTTACTTGTAGTAGAGTAATATTATAGTAATGTAACAGTACTTCTACTTTAGTACAGATTTTCCTTCCACCGCTGCTAAAAACTGAAAACAACGAGCCTCAGTGATCCAGTATCCCACTATGATTTGCACATTTAGTCAACTTATGTACAGTGTGATTTGTATATTTTTATGCGCACATTGCCACCAAGACAAATTCCTTGTATGTGTAAAACCCTACCTGGCAATAAATCTGATTCTCATTCTAATTCTGAGGACTCGCAGAGTGATTCACTCCTCCATATTTTAATTACTTCTTCTCTTTGTTTACGGCTGTGCATAAAAAATGTCTCCTCTACTGTATCTATATCCATGCTGTCAACACAATGTATACTGGGACTGACATTTCAGTAGATTTATGTTACAAAACCCAAAAATGTCTCACAATTCAAGTCATATATCAGTAATTGTTCATCAACAACAATGTCGACCCACGGCAGACATATTATGGTCTGTTGATGATTGGAAATCCTAAATATCTTACTGCTCATTTAATAAGGCTTTCCCCAGAGAGTCTTGGACATATCTCAAGTGTCACAGCAGCCCCACTACTTTATGCAGAACTTGATTGTGGAGTACATTACCAAAGCACAGGAGGCGGTTCAGTTTAGGTCAGCAGGTGGGTGATTGCTATTACAGACCCATATCTCAGCCTGCAAGCACTTAAGCCGCCTAAACATCGTGACTCGATGCTCGAGGTGGGTTTCCCTCGTAATCCTGTCCTCCACGCGTTAAATGCCACAGGGCTCTCTTCCTCTCCCCACCCAGCATCTGAAAATAGATCTTCGCTTGCCGTGGCTCTGATGTCATCTTAAGCGCAGGAGAATAGAGCAGCATGGATGGAACAGCTCACCCAGCTGGATTTTTTCAGCAGTAAGGAGCACAAAGTATACTTCCTGCACTCAGTTGCCGTGGAAACCCGTCTGCCATTAAAAGAGGATCGATATACTTTCATAATTTCCGTGTCTGTGTGTATTTTCAGGTGTGTGCGTCTATAACTCAAAGCTATTTTAATACATCATGTTGTGCCGTGTTTATATACCTGTCAGCATGTCAATGGAATCTGGATACTATTTTTTTTAAACATGTATGTGTCAATTTCACAGTCAGATGAGAAGATTAACATTAGTTTGGTATGTGTATGTGTGTGTGTGTGTGTGTGTGTGTGTGTGTGTGTCCAGCACAGAAATACTGTAGGTCCAGAATACATCTGGCCTACAGAAGGCAAAAGAAACAGGCTCACCTGGCACCCACACATCAACACATTCACAGATTTAAAGCTGTTCTATGTACATGTTGAACAATAGTTTTATTTATGTAAAGTAATATCAATATTCAAATCTGACAACCTGACTATGAGGACAGCAACATTCTACTTCTTCACGTGTTTGAGGAATACAAGAGTTTTACCTCATGAGACGGATATCTTAACATTTTTAATCAATGTAGCTGGAACAATATCTTGTTGGGTGTCTTAAAAAGGGGGCACACAAAGTTTTAGGCAAATGCTAATAGCTGTATTTCAGTGCTCAGTGTAAAAACTTGCAGTAAGCAGTTTAAAGGTCCATTGTGTAGAATTTAGTGGCATCTAGTGCTGAAGTTGCAGATTGCAACCATTTAAATACAGCTCAGCCTTCCGAATGTGTAGGAGACACATATACAGTGGCCGCAAAACCGCTCCCTCAGTAGATGAAATCGGCTCATTCCAATGTAACACACTCTGACTCTTATTTTCAAGTGATTATACACTAATGAAAATAAAGCTATGAATATGAATGAATTATGTTTTGTCTTTTATCAGATTGTGATAAAGAAGAAAAATGTGACAGCTTCTGGCAGACAACCACAACGCTGACTCATGCACAAAGGGAATATGCGCCATTGACAGGTGACTGGTGAAACGCAGCATTAACTGAATAAAATGACAGATTTTGAACATTGTTGGAAACATTTGAGATAATGTAAGTACACAACCAAACTACATATATAAGATAGCTCTAGTGTTTATAGACATTTTAATGTGTAAATGTTTCATATTATATCTTTAAATCATGTAAAAAAAATACAACTGGCTTTTTACCAAGTGAATGTGACTGAACCCCTCTCTGCTCCTAAACACCCTTTGCCTCTTAGTAACACAACCCACGTCCTTCATATAGCTTCACTTGATGGGAGCCAGCCAACAAGCCTCCCCCTGCACATACTCCAAAGTTGCTAGAATCCAGTGCTGGGATCCAAGGGCATCAGAGCCTCTCCCTCTCATTGACAAGCTGTCTGAATTAGGAAATGCTCCCACGGGCTTCAACAAAGATAAATGACGGCGCAGGAGTAGCAGCCCAGTCGGCTTTGACAAACAGAGGAGGGTCTTAGCCTGGAAATATGATTTATAGGCGCCGGATCATTAAGTGTATGCTTTATGACTCCAAAGAGGAGTTTTCCTTTCCCTGTTGAGGTTATTTATGTGTTTCATTTTAGTGGCAGGTCTCCAATCAATTATATTAATATTCAGGACACACAGTATAACAGCAGATTCCACTCATTTACGTCTCCAATAAAGTAAGACATCCTAAAAGACATCATCAAAATCTTTGCTCGCTTTCTACCTGTTCTCTGTGAAACAATACCTCAAAAACAACATCATCACACACACACACACACACACACACACATACACATGTGCTTGCTTGGCCCGCCACCGTGACTGTCTAATTAAAGACAGAACATGTGAAAGCCCTCCAGGCTCTAAAAACACATAAACAAGAGGGTTGGTGAAACAGGAGGCTGATCTTGTTTCACATTGTCAGCCTGAGGCAAAAACATGCTGCACGCCCCTCTGCTCACTGCAAGGTGGGAAGAGAAGCTGCCACTTTATCAGACCTGCTGTCAGGGGCCGACGTGATGATGACAGATTGATCAAAGACAGACAGGTGAAGGTCAGAATTTCACTAGAATTGGAGCACATTTTTATGTATTCTTACAGTAGCACTAGTAGCAAAAGTGTTTAATATCTGCAGGATGGGTCATACTGTATGTGCTTCAGTATGTAGGCTACATTTTACACTACCAGTACACCCAGAGCTCTTTGTTGATGGCCAATGAGGAGCCCCAATGGAAGGGTAAAAGCCTCACACAAGGACACCTTAATGATATCTAAAAGGGTTGGGGGCTGCTTGTACATTTTCTCAGTCAGCTTGCATATCTGAGCCTTCTGACCTCCTGATTGTGAGAGGAGGCGATGAGGTCAAGGTACAGCTACAATAAATACCGCAAGCAGTGCCATCAATGTCCACAATGACTTCCATAATGACTCCCAAAACAGCATTTCAGTCTGACAGATAGCTATGGACAAGCTGATCGAACAGCCTCGCTGAAGAAAAGGAAAGATGCTAAAGAAAGATTCCAGTGCTGAAAGAACTTCAGGACTTCATATATCTCTGTAGATGAAATACTGATCTACTGGTTCAAGGCCTGCTGCATTTTATTTATAATCCTAAAGAACAGAACGTTCATGGCTTCAAATTGGGCAGTCTATGCAAAGTTTGACTGAAGAAGGAAAGGTTGTTTCAGATCAGCGGGCAGGTGATTGGATATTCCGTTCAAAAGTCACCTCTCATCACACAGCAAGTATCACAGGTGATGACTCAATATACAGTATAACCAACATTTTAGGGGTGTAAAGATTTACTGATGCAAGTCAGAATTCAGTTTTAACCTTACAGATGCGACTACATCAGTATGCGGACCCCTGGATGGATCCAAACGTACCATGAACCGGTTGATGGTCCAATTCTAAGTTATAAATCAGTTGACTAAACATCGTCCTCACTCTCCCACAAAGAAAAACATTTTGGGGATTCTCTGGTATTTTATAAAATATATGTATTTGAAGGTGAGTAATGTCACTTATATAGAATTGGCTTATTTTAATTTAGAATGAAAAATAAATGTCTACATTAAATAAATGTTAAGAACTGTATCAGATTGCATTGTATCACATTGAGCTACAACATTTATATTCATGGCACGGATAGAAATTTTATACAGATGTTCATATTCTTCAGAGGCTCAAAAAAAGCTGAGTAGCCCCGATAAAATATCGGGGCTACTGGGTGCAATGGGATTGCATATATACAGCACATAATAAAGATGCATATCTGTTACACGTTTACACATTTATATATTTAAAATGTAATATTACAAAAATATATAGCTGATATTCTATTTTTTTAATTTTAAGTGAAACAATCTTTTATAGGTCTTAAAACTTAAAATAAAATGTAGTTCATACATATATCTTTTTAACAAGGTGAAACATTATTACTATTATGTGCCAACCTTCAAGATACCTTCATTAAGCAGGTACAGTCGCTAGATGCAGGCCTGGAATTAAGTTTTTTTTAGGGCAAAGCCACTTTGGCTTTTAATAAATACATTGCAGCCAAAATGCAGGCCACCAAGCCAAAAACTAACCGTATGACAGTATGATAGTATTTTCAAAAATTGCACTATTTTAAACATCTACAGCAGTAAAATGCAACATTAATGCAGCAGCAATATTAATCCAAAAACATCATATATGACTTGTTTATTTGTTGCATGTAGTTTAATGAGAAAGTCTGTAACTTTCTTTTAAGGCACAACAGCCAGTTCAGAACAGGGCAATGCCAAACTGGCCGGGTGGAAAGTTAATTTTAGAAGGGGCACTACAGCCACATGGTTGGGCATCCACGGCACTGGCCGTATGGCTATTGTCCCTGTGGTATCTGCTATTGTGATAACATTTTCTTGATATATTGTTGTTATATATTGTCATTTACTGCACATATTTTAAAGTTCTTTATTATTATTTCTATTTCTTATAATGTCTTGTTTAGCAACTTAAGCTGAACTGAACGGTAACGCAGCCAATTTCCCCCCCCCGGGGATCAATAAACTTTTCTGATTCTGATTCTGAATCTGATCATAACACATCCAAGCAAGTGTTGTTACTGTTTTGATGTGGGCAGTAAATAAATATTGAGCGGGGTGATCGCAAACTGTCCACAGTGTATGAGAGTGAGGCTGCAGCTTGTAGCCTGGTAGTGTAATATTGTACTAAACAAGTGAAGGCATATTGCTAGAAAACTGACTTCTCATCTTCAAACACACATCACTGTTTCTGCTGGCTGCTCATTGTCGAAAAACCCACGAGTCCTTGACTCATCGTTGTCAGTTCTTTAATTAAAGTGATGTGAGAAGCGAATGGTGATGTGACCGTACCTTAACAGCAGCAGTTGCTTTTATCTGTGTATCTTTCGCTCAGTCATCTAACAAGATTCAAGTGTCGATTTCCTCCCTTGAACACTGTATGTTTCATGGGTTCCACAATATGAATTTAGTGTCAAACGTAAGGAGGGTTAATACAAATTATATGATGAATTACTTAATCTACAATAGCACACATTAACCCGCTGTTTCCCATGTTGTGTGTATGCAGTACTTACGAGAGTGTCCTCTCCAGCCTGCTGCCGGCCGAGCCGATGATCTCCCCCAGCGTACAGAACATCTGGCCCAGGAAGTCCTTCACAGAGGACACCAGCACACAATTAATACGGCACAATACGGTCCAACTGTACACATGCAACTCAGCATCACTGTATCATTACCGTTACTGGAAAATACTGAAGCTGATATTTTATTAATATTATTAATATTAATATCAATACTCAAATGATCGTTGCACAGTACAAGTATATTTCTATTTTCATTATACAGATTTTATCATTTATGAGCAGCTATGGTTTTATCTGAAAACCATTCCCAGAAAATCAGCAATAAAGCAGTTAATGTGCATTTCCATCCACTTGTTATACAAATATTAGAAGCAGGGCACATTGGGATAAACAGTTGGTGGTTCTATTTTTCCGGTTTAGTACCATTAAAGTTCCAGTGTGTAACATTTAGGAGGATCTATTGTCAGAAATGGAATATAATATTCATAGGTATGTTTTCACACTGACACAGTAGACCAGTTACAAGGAATTACAGCATTTCTTGTGAAGTGTTAACAAACATAGGATTATAAACAGCCTTGCATCTTTTGTAAAAAACTTGTGGCTTGTTGACTGAAGAAGAAAGAAGAAGAAGAAGAAGAAGGAAGGAGATAAGAAGGATATATAACTTTATTATTCCACTTAATTAAAGAAATTGTTTCTTTCACTCTTTTTATTTTATACGCACACACACAGCGAAATTACACACTTCATGCACTTGTGGGACATGCAACAGGGGAGAGAGAGATGGTGGAGGTTGGGCTGCAACATTACAGCGCCCCATTGAGCAGTTTCTTGGATATAGGTTGCCTTGCTCGAAGCACCACTGCAGTGCACCAGGAGGTGAAACTGGCACCTCTCCATACCTTCCACACTCCAAATTGTGGTCTGTGGGACTTGAACGGTTGAGCCTCCAGTTCCTAAAGCCAAGTCCCTACACCACTGATTACGAATAAATAAAATAATTCATTATTTCAACTGTTTAAGACAAAACATGAATTACCTCCTTCTTTGTCACTGTTATGTGTTTATTATTCAAACAATGTACTTGACATGGGTGTGTTAAAAAGTTGAAATAAGAATAAATCTTTTGTAATAAATGTAATGTACAGTCTAACAGAAAATATGTCTGCTATACTGTTGAAGCTCCTGCAAATCAACATTCAAAATGGGCATTAGTGAAAACTTTTATTCTTGCAGCTCAGAAGCACCACCTACTTTAAATGCGACATAACAAGTTGAAGGAGAAAGGAAAACTAATGCAGAATACATTTTTAATTTGCTTATTACAATGAGATTATCAAGCGTTTAAATGGATTTCTGGTGAACATTGTATATTTTGGAATTTCCCCATTGTGGACTATTTAAAGGAATATCTTATCTTATAGGTGACAGGTTTCAGGACTGCTTGTGAATTCATGTGTAAATATTCAGTTCAGTTGGCCTCCGTTATTTGGCAGTGTCTATTTCAAAACCTAATTACACACCACTGCACGGTATGTTAAGTTTAAGGTCTGATTCATTCCATTCATTCATTCAAGGGTGCAGAAACAAATTGTAGAAACAGCCTTTATTACATTTTGTACAATAACTAATGATTGCTACACTGTGATCTCAGCATGATGGAATTACACTATTAGCAACCCAAGGCTAGGTTTATGTTCTTTTAGTATTGCTGCTATTTGTTGGTGGACCTGGCTTGAGGTCTCTGATAAGCACACACTATTACAGGCCAATGGCTGAAACAGCTCCTTGCCTCTATAATGTTGCATTCAGATATTATTTGCACAGTCAGATACTGTTGTATCCAACCTGAAAAGACAACTATCTCTAAATATGTTATTATAAATAAAATATATATATATTATCATCTACCACCCTCCGAACACTACTCTCTGCTCTTGTGCTTCACTGAAGACCTTGGAAATTGGTAACCACAGGTTTTAGGAGAATCGTTTTGAATATGGTCGTCGCCATGACGAGTTTGTTGGAGCCAACGGAGTGACGTACTGCACGAGTGAGCTGCTCTCATTGGCTGCGCAGGTTGTCTGTAGCAGGAAACAATGGCGGCTCACCTGGTCACTCACAATCCCATATTCCAATAAACAGTACACTAAAATATGTTCTGAAACAGTTTTAGAGAGAAATAGTCAACACAGTAACAGAATTTGGATCCATATCTGATCAGCACTGCCTAGTTTGACAGTTAGATCTGAGTTTAGTGCGTTGAGCTGGACAAGATCACTGAGAATGACCTTCAATCACAAGGTAGCTGGTTACCCTGCTTTATTGATCTATTTACTTTAAATGGGACCATCAATTTATTAAATAAACATCACACTGTATGCAAGAAGACTGGAACTAGAGATTAGACCCAAAACTCATTAGGAACTGTTTACTGAGCTCATAAATCAAGTGAGAAGTTGGCTCATTCCCCACAAGACTGCATGTACGTTTTGTAATGCAGCCAATGAGCTCCCCCTGCTTCATTAGAAAGAATGATCCTCT
>NW_023339740.1:2102877-2110132 GCF_004916995.1 Morone saxatilis | reverse complement strand
TCAGTAAATATCAGTCTCTCCAAGTACCACCATTATGAACGGTGTTAAAATACAGCAGTGTAGGCCGACCCTGTTCAGCTGCAGACAGTTTACACACAGGATGCAGCTTTGAAGTTTACTGGCAACTCCTCAAAATGTTGCATTGTGTTATTAGTACCTTAAAATCATTATTTTTGCTAAAGATAAATCTAAAAAATACATTCCTTTGAAAGGTCAGTGGATATAATGAATAAAAACTGAATGGAAGACACAAAGTAAATGTTTAGGGTGTATGTATGTCCCCACATAAACGCTGACTTACAGTATCCTTCCTATGATGTACCCCGCCTCCACACATGGTGGATCATAATGGTTGTTAGAATCGTAACCTCTCATTACAGTGTTGATTTTCACTGGCTGACACTTACATAACAATAATGTGATTCCACTGCGCTAATCACCACGTGATGACTATATGAATCAGCTTTAATTACCTTGCTGCACATTTGACACGGTGTAATGCTCTTACTGCTGAGCTTTATGAGTATGAGCAACTGTCTTGGCATAAAGCCACGAAGAGGACTTTTTTAATAAACCACAATCTCAGGAGTCGCTGGTACAAAGGATACGACACCCTAAATCCCTCACACAAATTCTGATTTGGTGCCACTCAAAAGCATGGATCTCAACCCACTAAAGACCCAGGTAGTTGTGCATTGTGTGATCGGAATCCTACCATGTGGGTTTCATAAAGAAACTAACTGAAGGAAGTTATTTATATATGAAGAAATATGAAGGTGACTTCAAAACATGCCACAAAACTGCTTCCAATGTTTACCTACATTTCTGATAAGAAGCCCTCCAGCTCCCCCACCGCCTGCCATGTAAATCAAGGTCATTCGATTTTTTAGCAACTCTATTGCTCCTCCACACTCAAATCTCATTTGGCCATCGCTCACAGGCTTATCCTACTGTGTGGTAATTTCATTTGATCCCACCCAAGCTCTGAATTGAGCTCAATTTGACATCGCAGGAGAAGGGAGGAGGGGGGAGATTGAAACAGAGTGGTGATACACCGAGGACGGAGATATATGAGAGTGTGTGTGGGGCGGATGGAGTGACTGTTTTGAATGGCAGAGAGCACTGCATTTAGCACTTTTGGGCAAGCTACAGTGCCACGGTTGGTGGTATATGTAGCTGGTGGCTCTCAATTGCATTATTTCCATTAGTCCCCGGCTTTTACTTCCCTCTTCAAAGCCCTATAACCCGACACTTGGCGTATGCTGAACTGAGAAAAAAAGGAACCCAGAAAGCTACAGACGATCAAAGTGATTTTAGTGGGTACTGGAGTCATATTCATTTTTCAAAATAACTTCATCATTTTATGCCCTCTCAATTGGCGTGGATAGAAAAATAGGGGTGGTGTTTGAACGATTTTGTGTTTTTCAAAAAATGTTCAGAAATCTCAAAGAAATGTAAAAACATTTTTTCATATATATTTTCAATTGCATATTCAAGCTTCCAAAAACTGACAAACTGGATTCACAGCTCACTGTGAACGATTGTTAAATACAGATTTTTTTTTTGTTTTTAAAACCTTTCTTTTTTCTAAAGAAGAAACATAAATTAAAATTGGCTGCTGTGAAAAAGGTCAATAGTTTGTTGACAGCATTTTAACCACTCAAAGATGTAATACCCAAGTTAAGTAATAGTGAGGAGGTTGAGGTGAATGGTTTTGGAGCAGGGGAGCTGCCAGGGATTTTACCCCGTGATTTTACCCCCATGAAAAAATATCAAATTGGACCCCACCGCCACGACACCGCTGCAAAATTGCTGTAACCATACCTTCAGGACCCAATGGACCCATTGCAAATCTCTTGTAGTCTAATACTTACGTATGATATTTACTGACAGTGAGCTGTGAAAATATAACCCTGTGCAGAGATGCATGCAACATTCTGCATACTGGAATTTTAATATATAATGCAACACTGATAGCCTCTGTAAAAAATGTGCTAAAGGCCATCTTTTACAGTCTCAATGTATTTTTATTGTAAAATTTCAAAATGGAAAATTTTCTCAACATTAATGAATAACTTAAATACACATTAACTTCTTCACTTAAAACAAATCAAATTTATCATCTATAAAATGATTTAACAAACAAAAGTCACTTTAATGCAGACTGAGTCTATAGGCTGCTTTTGTTTTATATGATGATCATTAACCCTGAAAAGGATTTTGTTATGTTTCTCATAATAACAAAAAAAAAGAAGTTCCCACGGACCACTTGCAGTTATGCCAACCGACATGTCATTCAGCACAATACTGTTCACCTCCTTAGGGCTGGTTCATTGATAGGGTACAGGGATGGAGAGACAGGCATTATGAGTCTGAAGCTGCATCTACTGTCCTGGCACCAGGCTTATGATTTAGTATAAATAGCTGCTAACAGTTCGCCTGCATTGATTAAATGTCAGCTAAATGAGTGAAATGTAAACACTTCACAGAATTTTCTATGAAGATATTAAATAACTAATGATCAGAGAGCAAAAGTAGGCGATTTCACTGTAGACTGAGCTGACAGGTTAATTTCCACTGCTCACAGACTACACCCACCTTTCTTTGTGAAAAATTGGGTGACATACTGTTTCCCTTTGTTTTCTCTCTTCTCTCTTTCTTTTCTTTCTTTTGCTTCGGTGGCAGGACCAAACCATGTCATGTACATACAGAGGATGGGGGAGTATTGAATAAATTGAAGATATAACCTGAGCAACCTTCACTCAAAACCACAAATGTCAACCTTATTGTGACGCTAGAGTAAAGGTCAGGGGATCACAAAGTCTTTTTCTCTAAACTTAAGTGCCAAAGAGTTCCCAAAACATAACATTAAAAATTTTTATTATAATTTCAATGTTAGGTGTGGATATTGGAAGAAAATAAATTAACTTTGACTTGACTTTTTGAATGTTCAGTGAAAGCATTTTGCCATTGAAGAGTTTGCAGATACAGTTCTTAGAAATTGCACTTTCAAATGCAAATTAGTTGTATAATTATGTGTGTAAGTTTAAGAAGACAAGTATCATTAAAGAATATAAAAAGGAGAAAAATAAGTGAAAACTAATATTGGAGAACAATGCAGAGGAGCCTAGGACATAAACTGTCCTCCCAACACTTACACCTCTTACAAACTATTCTTTCACTTGAAATGCTGTAGAGTGTATGAAAAAACTTCAGTGACTGGGGAAGTTTTGTGCCAACTGTTTAAAGGTATTGAAGACTGTGCTGTTGAAATGTTTTAAGTCATATTGTATTGTCTTAGCTTTGCTTTCACCCCTGGCCAACAGGGGAGCAGCCGCTCCACAGGGCTTTGTCCCTCATCTCTCCCAGCCGGCCTGCTCTCTTGAGAACCGAACACCGCTGAGATCTACAGTGCATCTTTTAATAAAGCTGAAATAACTATATCTCTATACAGTGTGGTTCCTCTTCTGAGTCAATAAAGAATTCCTTTTACAACCTCTTTATGTATTTCCATGCTCCATCTACTTTAGGCAGGCTAGGGACTCCTGCAGGAGTGAGGGTGTTAATTACTGTCAAGTTAAATAAGTGGCTCTGTAACTAAAGTGGAGAGAGATCAAAAAACAGGTAAAAAGACTGTGCAGAGCTCAGTGTTATCCTTCACCCTCTCAGCAGACTTCAGAAAGACACTGACGAGCGATAGCCGGACAGAGAGGGAGACAGAGAGATCTGGAGAGAGATGAGGAGCTGAAGAATAAATGATCTCTGTGTAATGTTATTCGGCACAAGAGTGGATTTCCTTTGTCAAACACGAACAAAATCCTTTTCAAAGAAGGCCCCTGGTGACAGCTCTTAAGAGGGAGTGCTTGGAGAGAGAGTAGCTCTACGAACAAGAGAAAAGCAACATATCTGCCATAGAAGACTTCAGTGTGCATGTTACAGATGCAGTTCACTGTCATCGTTCATTTTATTTTCAATCACTCTTGACTCATCCCTCCTATGTAAATACTATCTAATAATTGTATTTATTATGAATATTGTATTCCCAGGAGAGGTGCCATTTGTTACTTGTCAAATGAAGTTTGCTTTCTTTCTTAAGGGTGGTGCTCTCTGCTTTTCCTATTTGGTTGTCATTGCATGATGCAGAGCAGGAATTATACCATGGCCAGATGTAGCAGCAAATAAACAAAATTACGTTTTTCCGGTGTCTTTACGCTGGACATCAACAGTAGCACAAGATTTCTGCCACAAATATATTTGTAACCATGTACATTCATAAAGTTAACATTGTTAGCATCTTTGGTGTGCCAATAACCTAGCCATAACCTATAAGGTCTCACAAATATGTAAAATGTGAGCAATCTGATCACATTTTATATTTTTAGTTTTTCTGCAACAGCAAAAAAAGAAAGAAAAGCTAGCTAGTAGCTAACTAGCCAATGTATGCAGACTTACTTAGTTAGTTTAGTCAATGATAGAAAAAGGGGTCCCTTCAGGAAAAAGATTAGGAACTGCTAAAAGTAAAAGTACGAATACCAACCCCACTGTGAAAATACTGCACTACAAATAATGCACTGTAAACCTTATGAAGGTAAAAAGTATTCTAGCACAATCTTCTTAAAGAAGTCATTGTGCAGTAAAATGGTCCTGTCAGTGTTTTATTATTATATATGATGTTTTTGGATTAATATTACTGCTGCTTTACTGTCACATTTTACTGCTGTATTAAGGTTGAGCTAGTTTTTTTTTATATATATACAATGTACTGTTCGGCCTTGATGCCATACATTTTGGCCACAATGCCCCAATAAATTTGTACTTATCAAAGGCCAAAGTGGCCTTACCCTAAAAAATGGCTTAATTCCAAGTCTGATAATGTTGTAAAGTAATAGCAGTGTGTGAACCACTAAAGTTTGCTGTTTTCTGTTAAATTGTAGGTACAATGTGGATACCAGGAGCTCCAACCTTTCAAAACATGTAAGAAACCCTTCAGAAATCCTATTATTATGTTCCACAATGACATAAACTGGTATTCAAGCTGACAGGAGGCGGTAAAACATCATCAGATGAGTCAAAAATATAAGTGAATACATGAATAAATGACACTTAGCTCCATAATTAATTTTTTCTTATGAAGAAAGAAATACATCTTTAAAAGTTTCCCTAAAGATCTAATAAGTTGGTAAAATATTAGCTATATGCTACTAGCTTGTTTAATTTTCATTGTTTAACTCAAACGTTTTGGTCTAAGCACATGGTAAATATTCAGTCTATTCCCCCTTCCCCACCAAAAATGTGTTATTATTATATTTTCCTCATCACAGTTTCTTTAATACTTATATGATATTTGTATGTCCAGGGCAGGGTTGGGATGTGTGTGTAGCATTAGTGATGAAATGAAGAGGACTTGATTTGGTTGGCTAGCTTAGCACAGGTAGCTACAGTGAACACACTGAGAACCAACCTTATCGGCTAGCTACCTATAGCTACAGCTAACTTTGTCATAAAAAGTGAACATCAGTGCAGTATCACGCCAAAGTGCGTGGTAATGTCACATTTTGCCTCACCTAAATGTGGCAGTGTCCACGGTCAAGTTAGCAATTATAAACAAGCAATGTCAAAATAAAAGCTTGCTCAGGTCGCAGTCTGTTTAGGTTCAGGGAAAAAGCATGTAATAAAGCTGAGCTGCTAATCATACATATATTTTGTACTGCTGAAGTGACAGTACATAAAGCCTTGTAGTAACTAAGAGACTTTAGCTAGCAAGCTAATGCTCGCAAGCTAGCAAGCGAACTCCTGATTATTATATAAGCATACAGATTGGAAATGTGATAAAGAAACTGAGAAATGTGACTTGGTTAACAACAGATATATATAAATGATTAAATTGCGTGGTAAAGCCCAATAAAGATAAATGTTTTAATTTTTACATTTTTTTTAACCAACTGACTGAGGTTAAGGGAATTATTAAGCTTTATATTCCATTTGCTTTATTATTTAACCTTTTTATTCATGTATTCAGTCATATTTTTGTCTCATCTGACAATCGTTAGCTGCATTTTGCAGGCTTTCAGGGCTCCATAAATTGGACTCTAGAGTACACTGAATTGAATTGAAGAAGAAATTGAATTAAATGGGTGCCCGGTTAGCTCAGTCGGTAGAGCTGGCGACCCATATACAGAGTTGCTTCAGTGGTCCGGCTTTGCTGCGTGTCATCCCCTCTCTCTACCCCCTTTCCTGTCAATGTTCAGCTGTCTCTATCAAATAAAAGCACAAAAAGGCCATAAAAAAAACTTTAAAAAAAAAAAGTAAATTGAATTTCAAATTTAAAAAAATGTCAGAGTGCCTACATTTTAGAAAGTATATATTAAAGGATGACTTCAGTTTTAATTTAGATACAACATGCAGTGCTTTATTATAGTAATAATTCATGTTAAAAGCATTTGACATCAGCTCAGTGTTTTTTTAATTTTTTACGAGGAATATAGCATTACCTTTTTAATATCAATTTCAAAGTGTTGTCATTGTGTCTTTCCAGCTTTTCCTCTAACTTGTGTCTGCCTTTCCTTACTGCCTGCCTGCCTGGATGAGCAGAAGGTAGGTGGCTGTCACATTGCATAACTTTATTTCATTTCTCCTTTTCTCCTTATCTGCTTGACATTTCCCCAACTGAGCTGAGGTCTTAACATGTGTTTAACATACAGCTGGATGACCTTTCATTGTGTTTTCATGATTGCTTAATTGATTCATATAATAATAAAGGGAGTGTCACAATTCCGCAGATAATAGACCATCTGGGCTGGATTGTCAGTCATCATCTGAGACTACAACTCAAAATCCCACGACAGAATGTTACGTCTTTGTCTGAGTCACCTGTTCATTTCAGTACATTTTACTGACAGCTCGCTCACAACCTTATCTCATGCATTACACATACTCAAGTAAATAACTGTGACTAATAACAAATTAAATTAAATGCTTTTTTACAAGAAGTTAAGTTGTTTATTAAGTATGGGAAAATGTTTCATATTATTACCCCAAAACACCTCCTTTAAATAAAGGACCAGTGTGTAGGATTCAGTAACATGTAGCAGTGCATTTACAAAATGACAAGATTACAAGTGTGTTCTAAGCGTTTATCAGACACATGCAACGAAAAAATGCAGCCCTATCTAGAATCAGTGATTGGTTTGTCCGGTCTCGGCTACTGTAGAAACATAGAAGTTTATAGAAGAGGACCTGCTCCCTCCCTAGATAA
>NW_023339740.1:2102253-2102758 GCF_004916995.1 Morone saxatilis | reverse complement strand
ATGTTACACACTGGACCTTTGGTTGGTTTCAATTTTCTATTGGTTTTTATACACATTTTCAATTTTGGCGCCAAAACACGAGAAATTTGGTTTAAAAAAGGTGGTAAATGGTAAATGGTAAATGCATTTACAGGTGTTGATGTTATTTTATAATTATGGTCTTAAATCCCCCCCCCACCCAATAAGATCTTAAAAGCCAGGGTTAAAAACCAAAGCTAGCCCTTGTGATTTGACGTCGATTCTTCAGTAATCGTTGTCCAGCTCCAACGCATTACTCAGGATTAATGTCCAAAAACTAAGGAGTGGCTGAATTCAAATATGGATCCAAATTTTCTGGTCTTACTTGTGGTTTGGAGACGTATTTTCTCCCCTTAAAACTGTTTCAAAGCAATTAAAACATATTTAGTGGTAACTTATTTATCTGGAATTATTGGGGATTGTGGATCAGTGGAACCAGGTGAAGCCGGCCATGTTTTGCCTGCTAACAGACAAAACTGCGCAGCCA
>NW_023339740.1:2098094-2102228 GCF_004916995.1 Morone saxatilis | reverse complement strand
TGTATGCAAGAAGACTGGAACTAGAGATTGAGACCATAAACTCATTAGGAAACTGTTTACTGAGCTCATAAATCAAGTGAGAAGTTGGCTCATTCCTCCACAAGACTGCATGGTATCGTTTTGTAATGCAGCCAATGGAGCTGCCCCCTGCTCATTAGAAAGAATGCAGGTTTATTAAACTTCCTTGTTGGCTTCACTTCACAGACACAGAAGCTCTGTCCAATATATGTACTGTCAGTGGTTTCCAGCGGAGCTGGTGCATCAGTGGAGAGAAAGGAAAACAAATCCAGCTCATTCAATTAACCTGTGTGGACACTCGGCATCTCAGCAGAAAGAGATAGAAGAAAGGATTTAGCCTGCGATTCTGAAATGAATCATAAATATTGATCAAAGAAGTGTTGGTTTTGGTAGGCCTATTGATGTTGGAAATACCTGTTATGGTAGTAATTTAAGTTAATGTAATATTAAATTATGATCGATAATAATGTTTAACAGCATATTAGAATGGCTTGCCTCATATGGTTGTACTGTGTAGCTCTGATATGAGTTGTGCAGGCTATATTATTGTTTAAGAACAAAGCTGCAGACAAAGACTTTTGGGGATTGAAGTTTTTCAGAATTTTGATGAAGTGTAGGCCTTTGTTTGAAAGTAATGGCATTTGTGTACATTTTTGCCTTTGTTTTCTGTCAACCTGACAAATCTCTACTGCTCATTTGACTTTTACTAAAAGCAAAACTGGACTGTAACAATGTAAAAAAAGTAAAGTGGATTAGAATAAAAACATGAAAAGAGTAAGTTGTACGTCCTTTAAAGTTAAGTTTGGGCAGGAGCTGAACAAATGTCTTATAGCCTAACTTGACATGCACATTGGAATAATAGGCACCTTTGTTGTTATTGAAACCAACAATATTTTAGTTTTTTTTATATTTCTGATATTACACATTACATTTCCTCTTGATTGTTTTTTTGTGAACACCAAACGTCAAAGTTCAAACTGCGTATGTGCCTGTAACATTATTATGAGAAAAACAAATCTGATCACAAAGGCATTTGATCTCACTGACCCAGTAGGTTTGAGTCACAGCTGTGTTTAAATTTTGTACATAATGTGGTTTTTGCTAAATTTATATCTCTAATACAGGCGTCACTCAGATATGTTGCCTAAGACTAAAGAAAAAAAATGTCTATACTTAAGGTCGCAACAGGATGGCAAGGAAAGAGAGGGCTACTACAGCGAGGGATACTGGAAGTCAGTCAGGGTTAGGGGCCCAGAAAGAAAGTCAATTTATTTCAGCATAATGACATTATGGTTTTTGCTTTAATTTGAATGGCCAGCATAATCTATGTCTAATAGTTATTAACAATTTACAACAGACCCAAACACCAACATACTGTAGGTTGAAGCAGCCACAGCAACTATACAGGCGGCAATGCTGAACTAATGTATGAGAACTGCAAGGGGAGGAAGAGGGAGTGAGACGGCACCTTTAAATCAGTGGTCACAATCAATACTTAGATAAATGCCATACTGTATATATTTTTAACATTTCCTTACACCCCTTAAAACTAAGAAGGCCTTGCGACCTCTTATGAAGCTTTGCCGATCCCCATCCCCAGGTTGGGAAACACCTAGAAATCTAAAAGCAACAAGGAATGGTGGAGAGATTGTTGCTCAACTAATTTGTTTTGATTTGATTAAAAAAATACATCCACACATTGAGTCAGCTATAACAATTAATGGTGTCATTGCAATAAGGGTGCATAAAAAACTAGTTAGCAAGTGAGCAGAAGACTATTGAATATATATAAATAATGAATTAACTATAAACTATTAAAATAATGATCTAAAAGTAATGGATATAAAATTTTAATAATTATTTAAAAGTAATAGCTAAATAACTGAAATAATTAGCTCAATGTAATGGATAAATAATTGAAATAATTAGCTAAAAATAATAAGTAAAAGTAAGCTTTTGGCATGTGGTTGTAGTAGCTGCAAACAAAAACCTGACCAAACACTGACAGTTTAAGTATTTAAATTATTATTTTAATTATTATCTACCTTTATATGATTAATTAAATACCAAGTTTGAAATTAATTAAAGTAAATTTAACTTAACTTTTGAGTTTAAAAAAGTTTTACAACTTTTGGGGTACAAAAGCCAGCAAGTCAGAATCAAATCATTTAAAATGAATGGTTCTTGTTGTTCAACATGTGTTGATTTAATACAATTTTCTATGAATCATGTCTAACAAACAAACTCCAATCATTTAATTAACACAAACACAATAGATTCATTTAATAATAACAAATACTGCCTGGTTGGTCTTTTTGAGTTTAGCCAGTGACAAACCAACAATATATTTATCCCTCTAAGAAGTATCAAATGTGTATCAATGTCTCATGTATCTTCTTTCTTTGTGCCATAGAGCTCCATTGTTGCCAAAAAACTATTAAAAACATATTAGGGAGCCACACTGTAGCACTGGCTGACATGTTCCTTCATTAACATGAATACACACACACTGTATTCTATTTTCACGCAGTCCCACATACACCGTCCTGCTGCCACAAAGCCTCACAAGAGCACCAAACGTGGATTAATCTTTCACTGAAAATAGTCCCCAGCAATTGGACAATGTGCTCCTTTTTGAGTAACATTTGCAAACAATTACAGCGCCCAAAATGAAACTATATATTTGTTACCTAAGATTTACATCTTTAGAACCAATGAGTTTGGGCCTGAGGGCCACAGGCTGGATAGGGCAGTTAGAAAGTACTGAGCTAATTTTGTATGAACTTTTTATACAATTCTCTGTCTATATTATGTTTCATTTGTGTTTGTTGACACATACTTAATAGGTTTCTTTGTGGGAGCCAAGTTACATTTAAAAATGTTTTACTTTGAATAAAATGTGCAGTCTGTATTTTGATAAATAATTTGTTAATTTAGGTAAATAAGTGATTTCATTGAATAAATCAATTTATAAAAAGGGTCAGCTCATAATCATTTGATTTATTTCATGTTGATTCTAGCATGATATTCTATAAAAAGCTCTGTGTAAGAGAAATAGGTCCTTTTGCTCATTAAGGTGAATTTGTTGCTTTTGGCCCAGTTGAGGCTCAAGTAACTACTGAGTCACACGGTTTTCTTACCGTAGTACAGTTTGCTGATTAGGACAACTTAATTTTTTAATCCACATGGAATAAAACTACTTTGTTTTATCCTTTTTTACATTAGAGCCGTGTGGAAGTTCTTTATAAATAACAATTTAATTTAGTTTTCTTCACAGATATGAACAAAATGCTGACCTACTGTATATATATTTTAAGTTTTCTTATTTAAAATCAAGAAGGCCTCGCGACCCCCTGTAAAGCATTGGCATCCCCTAATGGGTTGGGAACCACTGTATTACACCAGTGCCTGTGATATATGATTTACCTAAACCAGCTAAAACTGGCATTCAGACAATATATTCTGAGCAAGTGACAATACTTTGAATGATGTATTGCTTTTGTTGTCACAATTCAGACATTCAGTCCATCCATCTCTAATCCCTTACGGAAATAATACATCACTTTGCTCCACATCTATCTATTGTGATACAGTGGGCTAAAAATAACCTGTGTGGAGAGATGGGAGTTTAATAATTGATTCCCTCTACTGGGATGCTCCCTTTTATTGGAATCCCCTCTCATGACCCCACATCAGGGAAACCACAGCTCTCTCCTGGGACTCAGTACAATCCATATCTGGGCCATGCTGGAAACAGATTCAACACCCATTTATTCCTGTTTTGCAGATACTGTTTTCACCATTCTTGGAATGTCAGTGCAAATAGATGGAAAAGTGACCAGTAAAAATACACTGAACAAAATTTTAAACACTTTTGTTTTTGCCCCAATTCATCATGAGCTGAACTCAAAGATCTAAGACTTTCTCTATGTACCCTATATATCGACAAAAGTTGCCTATTGATTTCCACGAATATGTTACAATATCGGCCAATACTTAGACCCAGGAAATTGCCCAATCATACACCTATTCACACGAGCGAAAAAATTGAACCAAAAAGATATAATTAACCATCCACAACTGGAGTGGATAGTCAACAACAAAGCATTCTCTCAC
>NW_023339740.1:2097188-2097994 GCF_004916995.1 Morone saxatilis | reverse complement strand
TTTGTGAACAATATTTGAGAGAAATAGGTCTTTTGTGTACATAGAGAAAGTCTTAGATCTTTGAGTTTGGCTCATGATGAATGGGGGCAAAAACAAAAGTGTTGCGTTTATAATTTTGTTCAGTATAATATTTCATCATCATATTATTGACCAAGAACATGTTATAAGGTCATGAGATTATTACATGTGTCTGAAAAACAAGCAAAGCCCTTACTATGAACGTTAATAATGAATCAATGATCTGTTAATGACCAATCAATTATATATTTACTAAAGTTGGCACTCAAGATGTTGCGATCAGGTTCCTCAGGCTCCTCCTAGTGCTCCTAATGGCATTTGTAAGTATCTACTGGACCTGAACAAACAGACCTTACCTGCAAAAGCTTTAAATTCTCATGCAATTTGTGACATTTTTGAAGGTCAACAAGGAGCATTTTATTTAATTTATAATTCAAAAACCTTAAATTGACTTTCTGTGGAAATTGCACATAAGTTGTTTAAAAAAGCCTTAATCAAGAAAATATGCGTTTTGTATTTTATAAAATTTGGATGAGTAATTAATGATCCAACCTCAACTTTAGGTACAGACTTTTACTTCTGGTTGAGGACTTTGTGAAACTCCGTCTATAATTCAAGGACAATGCTCTTTATTCTTTACTGTTGCACCACAACAGTAACGAAATGATTTGCCATCATGTGTGAAGGACATGGATTCAGGTAGCATCCACAATAGCTACCAAAGCCAATGATGCACGACATTGTGTGTGTTTTGCCATTGTGTGTGTGTTTTGCCATTGTGTGTGTGT
>NW_023339740.1:2080451-2097171 GCF_004916995.1 Morone saxatilis | reverse complement strand
TGTGTGTGTGTGTTATATTTTGCACTACTTAATAATTCAGCATTAATGATTTACTTTGTCAGGAGATTAAGACTCCTCACTAAGCAGGGCTTTCCCAGGGGAAGAAGCTTCAAACTCAACACTCAATGCCACGATAAACTATTTTTTACCTTCTGAATTAATTTACAGCTCATTATTTTTCCTTATTCAATTTTAATAAAACATTATTATTTTTATAGAACACATTATTTTAAGTGAATATTTATGGTCTTGTCTGTCACTCTATAGGTCAGACTCTGGCTTTTTCTCATCGCAGCCCCAAAAAACCTGTAAGAGTGATATGGATTAACTTCTTTGCTAACACAATTTCCAATATTAGTCTGACATTCTAAAGGCCTGCTTACACCAGAAACTGGCAATGATGAAAAACATCCGTAGTTTCAGGTTTAAAAAAGGCTCCATAATTTGTGGGGCACTGTAGTTTTTACGTTACTCAAACAGGAGGAAATAGTGAGCATCCACAAAATCGTCTTTGGCGCTGGTCAGCGGCTGTACTTGGCGCAAAATATTTCAAAGTGGTCTTACATGGGCTCTGGTAAGTGTTCGGGGAAGCAGCTTTTTCTTATTTTAACCGATTTAAACACATACGAAACAGTTTAATAGTTGCAAAATCTAAACCAACGAAACCAACTTGGTGTGGTATCTAATTTGTTATGTTGGGATGTTTTTTCTTAATACATTTGAATTTTTTCATCTTTTCTTTAATTAAATGCCTCCTAAGAAACATAATCCATCCTAAAATTGGTTGTCCTTGAGTCTACGTACGTGCATACAGATTCAGTATTACAGGGCTGAAATGGAGTACGAGTTGATACTCTTTTGAACCTTCTTACAGTACATAAAGGAATATAGTATGTTGCTATGTAGTAAGTTTTATAAGATTAATGTCTGTTCATATTTTAGGGGCGAAAGTTTTAAAGTTTGTAAACTGAAGTTTGTTTTTGTATTATATTTTCTAATACGTTGACATGACCTCAATTTTCACTAATATGCTGAAGACACAACTCTATATACAAAAAAAGCCTTTGGACACCATAAAACCTGACAGACTGCTTAAATTATATTAATGTTTCTGCAACTACCTGAAACTTAATCCGGATAAATCTTCCCCACCCACACTTCGCAAAGTCTCCCATCTAAATCACAAACTGATTCACACCATTATTACATCCCAACAAGAATATTTATATGCTATTCTCCTCTGTGTGCCCAATTGGGGGTTCAAAAAGACTATAGTTTGTTCAGAATTTAGCTGCACACCTGGTCCTGGGAGCACATCCCCAATACCCTTTAACAATTACAATTAAATACCACATTTATTTTAAATTACTTCTCCTTGTTTATAAATTTCTCCATAGCTTAGCTTAGCTTAGCGCCTCCCTGCCTATCGATCTTCTCCATCCTTATGCACCAACTCGCTAACTTAGTTCCTCTGATGCCCATCTACTTTCCACTCAAACCCTATTCCACACTATGGCAGCCAGGACCTTAAGTGTGGCTGGCTCTAACAGCTGGAATTCTCTACCTTACCCTCAAATTCCACCAGACACAGCCGTGGTCTGTTTTTATTTGCAAAGCTAATTTTGTCTACACTGTTGCTTTGCTTCTTTCTTATGAATAGAAATGGGACCTCACAGTTAACTTCACATCACTGTCACATTTATACACTGGACACAAATGTCGAATTCATGCTGCAGCTTCTTTTGTTATTGACTGAGAATTGGGATTAGTTTGATCAATGCCTCAACCCAGTGTTGGTGGTGTTCACAGTTATTGACCACACAATTATGGGCAGAGGGGTGAACAGCAGCTTGGATCAATATGAGAGATGTGAAAGGCTCTTTGGCCTCTTCTTGTACCTGACCCCATGTTGGTTCTCTTCCCTTCCCTTCAATTTGATTCCCTCTATGGAAAGAATGGAGTTAACAAAAGTATCCCCCTCCTGTCTGCCTTGAGTGACTTCACATTAAAAGGTTTAGTTTGAAATGGATCAGCAAAGAGAAGTAAGCAAATCTGTAAATAAACAACACTGTTCTCTTCTCTTTCAATCCATTGACATTGGCCTCAACAGGCAGCAACTCATTGTGCCCATTTGCAGACTCTGAAAGTAAATTCTTCTTTTAATTGTCCTCATAGATACTTAATCTTTCTTTACTTTAAAGCTTTGAACCAAACAAAACAACTTTGAGATGAATAATGATCTCTTGACAATAGATTCAGAAAAAAATCTTGTTTGTGACAAACATAAAAAGATAATGAAAGGCTGCATATATACCGTGTTTTAACGAGCAAACTGCTTGTCTAGTGACATGCTCGATACACTTTCAGCAGTAAAACTACATCAGCTTTATCACTGTATGTCTATCAGCAGGATATTTCAAAACTCTAAGAGTGGATGAACCAGGGGTGATAGGTTGACCTTTGATAAAGAAACAATTATTTACATTTGAGCAGTGTTTCAGAATTTTGATTCCTGCCTCTAGACAATTATCTCTTTTATCCATGATTGTGAAACTAACATAGATGGAGACTTGTTGGAGCAGTTGGGGTTTAATTACCTTGCTTAAGGGCAGTGTGGAAATGGGGGAGAGGCAAGCTGTGATCATTTATTTCCCCTGACCCATACAATATTTTGAGGACTGCAGGATTTCAGAGTAAACTAATGAAGAAATTTAAGAAGATGCTGATTAGATCCTTTTAAACTAAATTGTTTCTGCGTGTGTTCACACCTGTTTATTGGTGTGCATAGTCTGCACAGTCATAAAGTTTGATGGGTCATGTGGATGACAACATTTATGTCAGCAGACCATTGTATTTAATATAGCCACAAATAGCTACCAGAAGCTAAGAGACGACAATATCACAAAATCACACAAGAATCCATCTTGTCTTCAAGTTATGTACTTGTGTTCACAGTGGTCAGAACAATCAGCGTCTTATGAGGAACTACTGGCAGCTTCAGAGGAGCGAGTACACCATTATCTATATCTGTATCTGTTCGACCAACTAAATGGTCTGTAGTTGTATCTGTACTCAGAATGGGCGGGGATTAAACTAGTCATGGGTGGTGTTTAAACTGAAAAAAAAGTGGATGGGCTAGCCAGAAGTTGTTCATTTAAGCCTGAAATTGATAGGTTTAAGTTATTATATTTTCTTAACTTGTTACTAGGAATGTCAATGCTAACAAGTCTGAAAAAAATCTTCAAAAGGTGTAAAAAAAGTTGATGGCTATCCTTTTCACTGACAATGTGAAAAGAAAAAATTGACTTTACAGCTTGAATGATACTTAGGGTAGAATTTTTCAACATTTACTTTATTTTCTCTAGTTTTCAGTGGGGACGCAGAAAGAAAACAGAAGCATTTGTTGTTTGTTTGATACTGCTGATTTACTGTCTAACAATTTGATGAGAGTCATCCAGTCCAAATGCTTTTATGGTAATCAGCTTTGACTGGAGCCTTCGAAAACTAGTGGGTATGAGTCAGCAGGCCAAAATAAGAGGAGGCTTGATTGAAGTCATTCCCTGGTATAACAAAGGGAAGAGACAGCGGTGCTGTAGAGGGAAAAGGCGGAGATGTTCCCACTTACACATCAAAGCGAAGGTTCTGCTTCTCTTCAAAGAAGAAATCAAGGACGAACTTCCTCACGAAGTCGGGGTTCAGCGTGTTATCGATTACTTCTGTCCGACCAAACTGAAGGAAAGAGAAACAAAGAAGAAGACAAAGTCAACACCATGCTGATCAATCTGTACATTTAGTCAGAGGGAACAGCAACAAACACTGTAGGAGGGTAATTCCTGTAGTGTTTTTGTGGGTTTACAAGTTCTCAACCAGCAAACATTTGAAAGAAAGTGACAGACTGTAAATCTATAAGTCGTAACCTGATTAAGGCAACGCTCAAACTATTAGATTAGTCATTTAAATATCTGATGTGATTATCTTACTTGGAGTTAAAATTACCCTGCTACATTTATGCCCACATTTTTTTGGTTATGGAAGCACCACGTTGGTCATTGAATGCAGGCAGAGCTGCCAGCGTTACTCCATTTTAAAATCCTGCGATTTACAAAGTCAATTTAATAAATGATTTCATTATATCAAGATAACAAATGATGACTTCTTTGAGCCAATTCATCCTGATCATTTGTTAAAGGAATATGGTAGAACTGACAAACACTGGATATTACCCTTGATCAACATAATTATTTGATAAAAATGTATAATGGGCTGAAACTAGAAAAGTATTAGTGTCATAGGGGCCACTATAGATTGTGAAATATATATACATACATATATGCATAATTTCATATACATAATACCTTAACAAAAATATTTTTGAATAAAAGAATGTATCCGTACCATAATTCACAGTGGCAATAATTCAAATCTGGTCAGTCCAAACGGCAACGGCTGAAAAATAAAGCTAGTGCAGAAGTTCCAAAAATTGCGAGGCTGGCTACAGAAGTGAGTCAATCTCCATAAGGCCCATATTAAAATCCCCAACTTTACAGCAGAAATAAACATGTTTACAGCCTGGGAGAAAAAACGCTTTTGGTCTCTATAGCTATTTACCCTGTTCATGACAACTGTATAGCGATGCATTTTTATGTACCTCACCTGTTTAAATTATATTAAAGTTTACAATTATGCATAGTTAGGGCCACTTGAGTGAGAGGTGGGTGCCGTCACAGGCAGCTGTTTTCAGCAACCAGGCTTCATTTGGCCCACCTCATCTCCACCCATGCACCACGTATTTTGCCATTTTTGGATTAGCCAGGAGCCGGACAGAGTCAGGACTGCCAAGATGGTGAAAGCCAGAGCCGGTTCTTCAGAAAACTAATGGTGACGTCACAGAGACTATGTACAGATTTGATCAATGGTCATTCTACCTAATTTGCTGAGATATTTAACATCTTTAGTTGAGTACAAACGATGGCACCATATCAAAGGTATTGGTCACTGCAGCTTTAAATGTTCCTAGGGAATACCAATTTCTAAGGATCTGACTACTGAAGTCAGAGACACACATTCCACTGGGAGACTTTAAAGTTCTCCTTGCTGACATTTGTAATAATTTTATTTTATTTTTTTTATGTTTTAGTGTGTGTGTGTGTGTGGTTTGTGTGAGAGAAGAGAGAGAGAGAGAGAGAGAGAGATTACGACTTTGTGTGAGACAGATCTTTAAAAGAGATCTTGATCTTAATGAGACTTCATGAATAAATAAAGCTTAACTCAAGCTTAACTTAACTTACTATTTCTGTACTCATACTGTGAACCTGTTCCAGCTGAAGTTAACAATTGCTTTGGTGTTTTCATACCTTTGTGTTCAATTTGCTTTTGTCTTTTGCTTTTCATAACAGTGTGCTTACCATTTAATTTGTTAATGTTGCCCCAAGCTAGCGAGGAGAAGTTGGACAGATTAACATCTATATTTCATAGATTATTGTGCAGAGTTTAGACTTTTTAACATTTTCTAAATGCCTTAACTAATGTTGGGCATCAAAATATGTATTTGCATGTAGCTTTAACTTGGATTATGATCTAATAAAGTTAAAAGTGCTGGTCGCCTTCCATGGAGTCTGCCATGTTTCTAAAATAGCCCAGAATGGACAAACTACGTGTTGGTGTTTTTAGGGCCTATTGAGTTTTTCGTGAGTTTCGTGGCTACTGTAGTTTCTTCTTCTTCTACAATCCATTCTCATTCCCTGGTCATCAATTATAGATACAAGTGGTGTTCAGTTGGTAGCAACCTGCAACTTGCCACTAAATATTCATAGAAACTGAATATAAAAGTATCATCTTGAGATTGTAAAATAAACTATATATGAAAGAGGATATTTATCTGATTTAGCAAAATCCTTGATTGCTCAAACTAAACATATTGGCATAATTCACACATTGTTACTTTTGACACCTGTAGGACAGCCTTTTGTTAACATATCCTGTCATTCTGTGATAAACATACATAGCATCCTCTCACATAGGTGAATCTCCCTTTGATTGCTGTAGCCTACAATCACACACTCAGTCCTCCACTCACAAGACAATCACGCTCTCTGACAGGTGACAGTGATGAGCTATTGATCTGGCAAATACCTAAAACCCCCACTGCCAACACCAGCCTTGTTCCTGCTCTCTTCTGTCAGTCAAACTCCATAGGGTACAGACAAGAGAATCTTCTCCATCAGGTATTAATTTCTTTGGTTGGCTTTCAGTCAAAGGTCCTAACACTTTCTCAGCAGCTGCTGCAGCTTTCAGAGTTAGACAGACTGTCACAAGAGGCAAAGGCATGATGTCAATAGATGCAATCAATCACTAAAATTGTAACAAATTTATTAAGCCTCATGTTTTAATCATAGTGTACTGTACCCATAATGAGTTTTTGGTGTTTATTACAAGGCAGCCACAGGTGAGTTTAACATTATAGTTATTATAATTGTCTGATTGAAGGAGGAGATACAGCTGTGTACTACACAGTTTTAAATCACGTGATAATAAAAGCCAGTGGAGAGATAATGAATGGTTTGCACAAGTGGCGCACTCTGGCTGTTTGAGGGGCAGGGTGCAAAAAAAAAAAGCACAAGCACACACAAAGTTGTGGTGCATTTACAGGTTAGTCAGAATAAGGATTAGAACCCTAGAGGGCACTTAATTGTGTTTTATCTACAATAGGGGGATCCAAGAGGGCACTTGGCTGCATATGGGACTTTTCCTGGTTAAATAAATAAACTAAAACTTTTAACATGAGGCATCAGGAGTAAACATTGAGATATGGTTTATTCAGATATGACATATCACCACACCAGTATGGTAATGCCAGGTGGAAACACCCACATACTGTATTGTAAAGACACAGAGAAAGCCTCTTCTCTGTCACACTAACAGTTCTGGGGCAAGCCGAAGTGGCTAGTTGCTTACGTGGACAGAAACCTAAAGACTTCCTGCCACCGCTGCTCTGCTGACAGCTGCCAAAACACCCAGCAGTGAAGCCCCACTGATCCTTAAAACAGAGCCTTTTGTTTCATATTTTCTTATTAACTGTTTTCCCTGGCTTCACAGTGGAAGGGCCCTGACATGCCCGAAGGGACGGGACAGACAGAGGCTCATCGTATTCCCGCTGGGTTTAAGAGCCTGGAGTGGGTAAAGGGGGGAAAACCTCTTTGGGCTCACTGTTGCATCACCATCTTTTGATCAAGCAGTGACAGCAGCATGCTGGAGGACCACACTGCCTGCTGCCCATAAATAAAAATATAAAACAAGAACTCCTGCAGAGGAGTACATTGTTCAGAAATGGTGCCAAAAAGCTGTCACTGTTGTTTTTGGCTTTTGTTTGAAAGAGGAAAGCAGAAAGCAGGGAAACACAAGAGACAATAAATAAAATACATAAGCGTGAAATAAACATAGATTTGATTGAATAACTTTGTACCCTGATCATATTTTGCATTAAAATAAAAAACAGCAAAGACAGTCAGATAAGGTCGACAGAAGAAGTTTGAACATTTTGCAGTTTTCAATGTTCCTTTATCACAGAAAACATTTTGAAATCTTTAACATATACTCTATACTATACAACATGTATAGTAATAAATAATATTAATAATGGCTAAACTTCATGAACATATGTGGCAGAGTGCATGTATTGTTCATGCTGGCCCACTATGGCTTGTTGGGACCCAGCCATTGTTAAGGTTTAGCAACACTAGTCCTTCTCCGACTAGTCACACCATGAGCAATGTCTTTAGTGAGTTATGATTGTGGCCCGGAACACAACACATTAACTCTAGCTGATTGGTATGCAAAAGATGGCAATTTGATGTTTCTACACACTGTAGATTGGTTATAATAAGACTGATACGTAGCCTGAGAGGTTAAGTCCAAGGGAAAAAAAACTAAAAAGCACTTGCAGCGCCACTCTCGCTGTCACACACTTATAGCATGCTGTAATAAAAAAATAGCTTATATGAAATTACGAAACACTGTCAACAAACTGTCAGCACTGACCGTATAAACTGTCATTTTCAAAGGAAAATGAGAAATGCTGAACTGCACATGAGAAGAGAACCATCCGTTTTTCATGCTTACTGCAGTATTCCTACACAGGGTCATGGGTGACTGGAGCGTATCCCAGCAATTTAGAGCTCCCCGCTCCCCTGATATGCATGTCTTTGGTCTTAGGGATGAAACTGGAGCACCCAAGGGAAACCAGGGCCAGAATTTAAAGCCAGCACCTTCTTTCTGTGCAGCAAGTGCTCACTACTGTGACATCCAAATGGTGCCGTCTGCGGTTCTTACCTTCAGGCAGCAATATGTGCTTTATTAAATGAAGCTATGCTGAAGATAGGGTCCTCCTTTGAGGCCAGTATGTGTGCATACAGTCGGTTTTGATCTGTGCAAGGGAAGTGAAGCTCTTCTAAGCATTGGTGAGATCTACAGTTAGCACAGATTGGTTCAGTAGGGCAGGGAGGCCAGCACAGAGGCTAATGAGCAGGACTGTGGCCTTGGATGTAGGACCCACATCAAGCAAGATGTGGGTCCTACATCGAAGAAACAGCAAGACCCCTGAAGGATCATTGAAGAGGAATATTTGAGCTGCTTTTTCTGCTACTATTCTTCTTTGTCTGTTTTACAAACCGCACAGCACTGTGGGGAGTTCAGAAGAGCATATAGTCGGCAGCTTGTTGCATGAAATTATTAAGCACTACACCAATTCTTCTAGTTACAGTGCAGTTGTTTGACAATTGGCTAAGCTCCATCCTCCCTTCAGTACTGTTGCTATACACAGGAGGGCTTTTTTTTGCAATTGGGATCGAGGGGGGTCCTACGGGACCCAATGTTTTTCTGACTGCTGCAGGCAGGAGCGGTTGAAAAAAAAAATGTGGGTCCCAGGATTTATTTTGCACCCATCAGACGGATGGAGACAGAGTCAACAAATAAGAGGAAGATTAAAACAGGTTTTTATAAAACAACAGCAAAGCAAGGCACATTTACAATTGGAATTCATAGTTTTTCTTTTTAAAAATGTGTAATTTATTTTAGACAAAATAGACAAAAGCAGATAAGGATGTCCTTGTCTCTGCTCTTCATTCACCACCAAATGCATCCTTGAACCTGTGGTAATTACTTACTGCAAGGTACAGCTCTCGGCTAAATTGGGCCTTGTCACAGTCAGCTCTGCAAGCATGAGATGAGAAGATCGCTTCATGTATGTGTGTTGCAGAACTAGAGCTAGCTAAGACTGGAAGCAGAAACTGCTAGCCTGGCTCTGTCCAAAGTGTAAAAATATTCGTACCAACACCTTCATTAAAGTTTACTAAAGAACATTTTGTACCTTGTTTTTTTAATTCTTATGAACAGAAATGCAGAAATGTCGGCCTGTGGTTTTAGGGGGAGGTACGTGTTGGAACTATTTCACTATTTCTTGGCAGCTTCTAAAAGTCTTGTTGTTACATCGGCGCTGCCAGGTTTGGTACCACTGTGCCTGCATGGATAAAGTGTTTATCATGAAATAGGTCTAGCCTATAACCACAAACTGTTGTGATTGGACTAAAACAAACAAGATAATTAGTCAGGTTTAGATGTAATGGTGTTATAAACTATGGACAGAGCCAGGTCAGCTGTTTCCACCTGCTTCTAGTCTTTATGCTAAACTAGACTGACCACACCCTGGTGCCACTTATACCTACATATAACAGAAGATACATTTTTCAACTCCTGCTGTTTTCTTTTTTAAGAAAGTAAATCAGATAATTTCCCAAAATGATAATTTAATAACTAGATTGAATTAAGTATGACGGTCAGTCTAATGTGTGTTGTCTTTTTCTTTGGCTCTGCCTCGCATTTTCTCAGGAACAATTACAAATTTGTAAATTTAACAGAAGGTGCTCTGACTAAGAGGAATTTGGTACTGGAAAGCCAAATGCTTTTGCTGGCATTCTTTTACAGTGAAATTAGAAGGAATAAATTCACTAGTGTGTCATTCTAGCAGCCAGAAACACAAGGTAAAGCAAAACAAGAAAATGGCCGATCACATCATTATTCACATATACAGTAAGCACTGACAAGAGAAGTCAGAATTGCTACAAATGTAAAACAACTGTACCACTTAGATATCTTCTATCTAATGTGCTACCATAAACAAGATACAAACAAGACTCTTTCCTCAGTCTGAAATATACAAATTCAAGCAGAAGGCTGCTGGAAAGTCAGATAACAAATGATACTGTGTTTCTCGAAACTACTACTGTTACTGCAAGGCTGGCTTTGTTACTTGTGTTGCGGTTTTGTGGAGCTAAAGAGCTCCTGTGAAGTGCACTTTACACACATTTGCTTCAATAGTCTGTATCGTTGTCTCTGAAGTGATTTTCATAGTCACAAGCTATTACCTCAATGTTGATGATATGAAGATATAAATACCCAAGTTGTATACTATTTTAATGACTCAACTGTCCATATAATTAATAACCCATCTTTGTATATGTATGATGTCATAATATTGATAGAAAAGGAGCTTAGAGAGAAAAAGGACATTAAAACACTAGCTGTTAAAGCTCCAAATAAGTTTTGCTGTTTTACTTGTTACCTTAGAATGAGCTGTTTTTATCTACATGTGCCGCAAGTAGTCTTGCATGGGGTCCTCCATGTTTCCACAGTAGCCCAGAAGGGACAAATAAAATACTGGCTTGAGACAGGACCTACCACGTTTTTTTTTCCGAATTTTGCAGCCTTTGTTTCTCCTACCAACTTGGAATGGGAGGTTTAGAAGTTCTGTAAGACTTTTGTTTTCATTTGGGATGGAAGCAGGCTCTTCCCCCCCATCTCCAGACATTATGTTAAGATATAGACTAAACACATCCTGACTCCAGTTTTGGATTAAACGCACAGGATTGACAGATGGATATCGACCTTCTCTCACTCTCAGAAAGAAAGCAAATAAACGTATTTCCCAAAATGCAGAACAATTCATGTTAATGTGTTTCCCAAACAGGCATTTCTAGATTAACATCACATAAACAAAGATAATATATCACTTTCAGCTGAACCCCTGCAGCCATGTGAACAAACAGGGAATGATTTTTTACTAATCTAAAGGAAAAAGGGACACCCCCATTGCACACAGTGATCTGTGTGTACCTGGATTACACTATGAGATACCAACGGCAGGCTGCTGCAAAGTAATGAACAAAAATATAGATTGCCTGTGGAAGCATGCTGCTGAGTTGCGTCACGTTCAGTCAAAAATGACGCAACACAGTAGCAGAGGAGCATCTACTTATTTCAGAAGACCGATTCTCTCTGTGGCTCATGAGTTGGGGGCTTCCGGCACAAGACAATGCATTAAATTGCGTATGTGTGCGTGCAAGCCTCCAAGCAGTGCTGTACTGTGAGCAGGAAAACAGTCTGGCAGCATTGAGGCAATCCTTTTCTCTCTAGTTGAGTCTGCTGCATCTTAAATGAACTGTCTACAAGGAGATAGTAGACAGAGAGAAAGGAGGACAGCGAGAAAGAGACAGCTTGTCCCAACAGAGCAGTTTCACAGAAATACATGTAACACCCACAATATGGACACAAAATGTCAGTTGAAATGGGGATAGGATCATTATTATTGTTATTCCCCAGAAGTTGTTGAAAAAGTAGGTTAGCATGGCTGTGTGAGCCTCCTGGGGGAACAGGTTAGACAGTCAGAAATGAGCTAATGAAGCAAGAGACGGCGACAGCAGTGTCTGGTAGTAGTAAAACATATTACTTTTCCTGGGTCAGACCAAGAATTCTGGGGGCTTTAAGCAGGCAGATGCAATTAGTGCCCAGGTGTCTGTATAGCCAACAATGCTATTTGCACCTGAGAGAGTGGGATGACATGCAGCAAAGGGCCACAGGTTAGAATTAAACCAGGGCCGCTGCAGTAAGGACTCATAGTACATGGTGCATGCGTTCTAAGAGGTGAGCTACCAGGGTGCCCCTTGACTTATTATTATTTTAACCCAAAACATGATCCTTTCCTTAATGTAACCAAGTATAGCCTTAAAAGTAATTCAGCTGACCTATCGTCACCACTTAAATGAATGCATGGTTGCAAGATAAAACTTCTAATTTATTGATTTAGATAAACCTTTTATGCTGCAAACATGGGTATCCTAACCACACAGTTTCACACGGGACACAAATCATTGTCTCCTGGGTGAAAGTCCTTTGTTTAACCCTTTCATCCACCACTACCTCCTCTGGAGTTGTCAGAGAATCACAAAGCTTGTCTATTAGACACACACAAGGGGTCACTTAAATTTATATTGGTTAGCCAACAGTTGTATGTCTCAAACGGAGTATTTTTGTTTGTTGTTGTAAGGACTTGTTATTTAAACTGTGGGTTTTGTACTGAGCACTGACTGTAATAAACTATAGCGAACTCTTTTTGTGCAAAGGTTCCGCACTGCACCTTTAAGTTATGACAGAAATGAACAGAGGAGCCCACAGAGAGTTTACATTTTGAGTTTGTTTGGGTACCCTTGTGGCTATGAGCAGCTGAACAGCTGCTTAGTTTGCATGCCTTAGGCCAGCTCTGTGCTTTTTCCCAGTGACAAGTAGCATTCCTGCTACTTCCATTCTGTTCCTATTCACAAGATGTCTTCGGACTTTCCTACCTTTCCCCATCTCCGGACCTGTCCCCACTGGTCTCTTCAGTCCTCCAGATATTTAACCAGCCTATTTTCATTCACCCCTTCTTAGTTTGTCCAAGTTACATTGTTGGTTTCTGGATTTGTGCTTTTATGTTTGAGCGTCTGTTATCGACCTGTACCTGCCTTCCTGTAAACATATTTCTATGTGTGAACCTACCGTGATGTCACCCATTGGTTTGTGCAGTACTGTTTTGAAGCTTCGATTTTGGCATTATGGCTGTCATCACAGCCAGCACCAGTATGTCACTGGGGGTTGGGTTGGGCTTAGTTTCAACTTGTCTGTAGCAGGAAACAATGGTGGCTCGCCTGTTCACACATGTTCTTCTATTACAGATAAACATTACACTAAAATATGTTTCTCAAACAATTTCCGAAACTTAAAGCAACAGAAACTAGATTTATATTTGATCAGCACTGCCTAGTTTGATAGTTTGATCTGAGTTTGGTGCATAATGCTGTATAGAAGAAAATTTAAACTAGCGACTGAGACCCTAAACTCATAGGAGACAGATAATAAATCAAGCGAGAAGTAGGGTAATTTCTCTATAAGACTTCATGATATTGGTCTTTTATTGCAGCCAATAGAGCTGCCACCTTCTGGCCATTACATAGAATGCAGAGTTTCTTTGCAGAGTTAGCAGTTAGCAGCTCAGGGCTAATGCTTCGTATACTATTGTGTGCTCATCAGGAAAAACACTAACAGGCTAATTTAACTCGTGGTTCTGTCTGTGGGTAAAACAATGGTCTTCCTGTGTGAGTTTGGTGGCTTTCATGTGTTACATTACAGTAATCCCCAAACAGTCTGATTGTTCTAGGGGTTGTGACTTTAAAAGGTTGAGAACCACTGACGTATAACATAGCACATCGAATACTCTACCATCTATACTATACCTATACCATCATGTACATATGCATACATCATCTTCTTTCTGCTGCTCCCATTAGGGGTCGCCACATCGGATCATCTGTTTACATCTCTTTCTGTTCACTTGCATTCTTACCAGCTGCATGTCCTCCCTCACCACACCCATAAACCTCCTCCTTGGCCCTCCTCTTTACTTCTTGCCTGGCAGCTCCATCTTCAAAGTCTTTCTCCCTCTGTACCCAGCATCTCTCCTCTGCACATGTCCAAACCTGAGCTTTCCCTCTAATGCAGGGGTCTCCAACTCGTCGCTCGCAAGCTACCAGTAGCTCGCCGCCCCTTTCCAAGTAGCTCGCCAAAGGGCCAATGAATCATAGCCTACATAAATTTGAAAACTTAATTGGTCCCTCGGCAAATCTACTTAAATTTATGTCCAATCAAAATTCACAGTTGTCCCGCCCCCTTCCAACACAAAATGATTATTTGCCAATTAGCTGTCAATCAAAAAGTTGCGCTGCTGTCAATCTTGATGAGTCAGTGGTGATGTGAGATGAGCAGGAGTTTACGATGGCGACAGGTGTCCAAACCAACAAGCGGATTAAAACGTACCATTTTCACCAAGAGTGGGAGACAGAAGTGTGTTTTACAAATGTTAACGACAAGTGTGTGTGTCTGATCTGCGGTGCCAGCGTGTCGGTCGGTAAAAGGTGTAATGTTGAGCGCCATTGCACCAAAGTCCACGGCAACTTTTCGCGGGACTTTCCTGTGGGTAGCAGTCTACGAAAAGACAAGATAACGGAGCTGAAGACAACGCTTCAACGGCAACAGTCTCTGTTCACCAAACCAGCGAAGAAGGCCAATTCAGCAACAGAGGCTTCGTTTAAAGTGGCGCACATTTTAACAAAGCGCAAAAAGCCGTTCACCGATGGCGGGATTGTAAAGGAGGCCATGACCGCGGTGGCTGAAACGTTATTCAGGGACCATAAAAATAAGACGGAAATTTTGTCTGCTATTGCCGATGTACAGCTTGGTGCCAATACCATGGCAAGGAGAGTGTCTGCGCTGTCTGCGGATGCGGTAAAACAGCTGGAATCGGACATGAACAGGTGCAAATGGTTCTCTATTCAGTGCGATGAGTCTGTGGACCGCAGTGATACAGCCGATTCTTGACAGTGACACTTAACTTTCAGTAAGACTCATCTTCTACTTGAAGTTGTTACTGGCTTTTTGTAATCATAGCTTGCATGGCTGTAGCTTGATTTTATGCCATCTGTCAGCACTACAGGGTACAGTAGGTATATGATGCCACACTGGACAAAAAGACAGGGTTGGGAGTAACGAGGATGGGAACTAGATAGGGCATTACATTAGACAGGGGTCTCCAACCTTTTTTTCCCTGAGGAGCCAACTTTTACAAAATAAAAGTAGCTGGACCGAGAGCTACTCATGTTTTGTAACATTTATGTCTCATCGCCTCATTTCGAACAAACCAAACTCAATAAGCTTTCTTTTCCTGAAACATTTACAATATTTACTGTCCACATCTCACATTTGTATTAAAAACATCACAAAAATATTATTATCATTATTATTATTACTACAATACAGATTGTTACTTATTCACTTATCTTTGTATATATGTCCATTTCACTGTATCACACTTCACAAAACTTTTACCATGCCACCCAAGACATCTGAAAATGAAATGTTATTATGGGATCACCTTACAATTTCTACAAACCAAAGAATCAAAAAACTTTACCCAAGCACAACCTTTGAAAATCAGCAATATATCAGTATATTCTAAATGGCGCAAATCCACATAAAGACAAAAATTGCATTCACAATAAAAATCATTCAGTTCAGTTCAGTTCAATATTGAGCAGTGAAGGGTGTGGTGTGTGTGTGCTGAGGTGTGAATGTGAGAGAGAAGCTAGTGAGATGACAACTGGACAACAAGGAGAGGTGTATGCTGAAGTGTATCCACTTAAGTTCACTCTTATGGAGTTCATTTAAATGTTCATCTGTCCAGTCTCGTTCTGAGCTTTGATTTCAGGAACATTCATGTCAGAAAAGCTGACTCAACAGACGTATGTAGACCCAGACAAAGCGGACATTTTTCTGAGCTGCTTGGTGAAGATTTTCATAGTTATCTGGGCTCTACCAAGCTCCAGAACATGCTGTGATTGCTTGAGACAATTTTTTGAAGTTTATAACCCTCACATTTCCATTCCACAGGATCAACACAGAAAAGTTCAGCCCATCTGTCCTGAAATCTTACTTATGTCCACATCCATGAAAGGGTTGGGCCGATAAATGTCACGACAGGGCTCAGGTTTTCCCAAAGTCACTGAATCTGTTCAGCAAACTCCTGTCCAAAGCCTTGATAAGAGGTCACAATACTTGGACACATTTAAAACGCTGGCTGCAGCCTGTGTGCACTGTCCAGCATCTTGGAGGAAGACAGAGGGGAAGTGCTGAAAACTTTTGTTTTTCAACTTGCTGAATGTACAATGACAGTTTTGCCACTGAACGCCCTTGACAGCAGCTGATCATGTCACATATATTCTTACCTTTGCCTTTAGTTCCAGGTGGTTAATTTTCGGTCAGGAAAGCAAGATCGAAGTAGCCACTCTGCATCAGATAATTAGGTGGGTCGTCCTCCTCCCCTCGTTTCCATGAATGCCTTGATTTCACCCAGCAAGGAAAAGAAAGCGCTGTAGTGATCTTCCCCCCCAACTTAGCCATCTGACCTCGTGGGGAGGAGAATCCCCATACTCCGCAGAGCATTCCTCCCTGTAACAGCTTGGAATTGATGATCCTGATAACAGGGCGTCATGACATGGTCAATCCCATAACTTTTGTGCATATGCCTGTTGGTGAATGATGCAATGATAGTTCAAAAAACTTTGAAAGTCCGGGTCCGCTTTGCAGTGCGCAATAAATCCGGAGTGACGACCTGTCATTGCAGGGTGCTCCGTCAGGTTGGACAACAGCTTTTCAATAGGGATCTTTTTTTCCACAAAGTAACTGCCTTTACTGCATTATAAATATCAATTCCCCTGGTTGTAGTTTTCAATGGGAGTAAGGTCAAAAATCCTCTTTGGTGGAAAAGTCATCAAACACCAATCCGAATAAAAACAGGCCAGTG
>NW_023339740.1:2067246-2080351 GCF_004916995.1 Morone saxatilis | reverse complement strand
TTAATGCTGGTTCTGATAGAAAGGTGTCAGAACACACAGTGCATCACAGTTTGTTGGTATGGGGCTGCAGAACATTATGACCACCAGGGTGCCCAGGGGGTCATAATTTTGGCTGATTGGTGTATATTACTTTGCATTCATGACACTACATCCTGCTTTTAACATGACGTAGCCTTTCTTTATCTTCAAATTACTACATGACCCTACACAGGATAGGCAGCCATGTATGAATGGGTGGATGGATGTTTAAATGTTTTTGTTCAGATTTCAAGATTTATTTTTACAATGACTGATTCATCTGCCAATATATACTTTATTTTGGCATTTATTATATATTATTTGTAAGAAGAGAGTGAGCATGAAAGATAATAAAGATAAACACTCAAAGGAAATTGGTTTTCTCTGTCATTACTTGTCAATCGTTAAACAAAGGCTTTGCCTTGTAAGAAGTGAACATAACAATTTTATGTTCCATCAAAAAAACATGCTTTTGTTATTTTTGGAAACACGATTCAATTCAATTTTATGACAGAAAAGGGCACTTTTCATGTACAGCAGGTCTAGACCATACTCCTTCATAATTATAAACTTTAAGATTAACAGTAACCCAAATAAAAAACACAGTGAACAAAAGAGCCCCTATCGGCGTGTCTTTGATCAGCTGTGTTCATATTAGGGGTTATCATTAGGACTGTGTATTAGCACGAATCTGGTGATACAATATGTATCATGATACAGGGGTTACGATCCAATATATTGCGATATATTGTGATACTGTAAGCAAAACTGTCATAGTATAAAGAACCATCATACAGAATGCTTACAATCTGAGTTTATGCAACCAGAACATTTATCTATGTTTTTGAGAATCATTCACTCAACAAAAGTAGTTATAATTGGTTAATTACCAATACTGACTCATCATCAGCACAGGGCTAATTAGTATCAGCCAATTATCACAGACAGCTCCATCTCCTATTCAAATCTGAACATTTTGGTGATTAAAAATATTTCCTCTGACTACAACACAAGTCATGTGACACAAAGGTCTGATCAAAATAACATCATTAAAATTATGTTTTTCACAAATTATTCTGTTCTGTGTGCACATGTGTGTGTGTACATCTTGCACATTTGTCTGATTTTTCCGAAAGCAGATACTTTAAAACATAAATTCAAGCTCAGACAAATAGCAAATCATTCTCTATCTGTCTCGTTCTCTTCTGCTGCAGGAAGCCGCAGAATAATCGGCCTTCAACATGTTTAAAACAACTCAATGTCCGTGTTCATTTGTGACGCTGGCTGCTGGTCAGGATCAGATAGCTGAGATCACAGTGACATGCAAACTGCAAACTGATCCATACTGCTCTATGGGGGAATCGACCACCGCTTTATAGTGTGTGTGTGTGTGTGTATGTGTGTGTATATGTGTGTGAGTGTATACAGCTCTGCTGAAATTGTCATCTCCCTGTGAGACTGATTGAGGCTCACTGAGATCTATGTGTATGTGTTTGGATCCCCACTGAGGTGAGGCTGATTTTCTTTGATAGCACAAAGCACAAATTACTGCAAAACAGAGAGTGAGAGACACTGAGGCAGAGAGGAGAGGGAGAGATATAAGGTTTTCTATATGTTTACACAACCACAGTGTTCCAGGGCTAACCTCCCAAAGCATCTCGCAAGATTTTCCAATTTATGAATTCCTATATTTGGCTGCTCAGCCTTCACAGAAGGGCTTAGTTTTTATTACCTTCTGTTTGCCATAAAACACTCTGATCAGTTTGACCGTCATAGGACATCTTGCCCCATGCCTGCCTAGACTCTCTTTAGTCCTGACCTTACTGGAGGAGAGCACAGGACATTTTTTACATTTGGGGTTGTTATAAATGTGCTGAGAATGACAAATGCTTTTTAAAGGATTGCTGCTATTTTCAACCTTGGCTTTGTTTCCTAAGATTTTTTTTTTTTTGCAATTTTGTTAAGTGCCTGTGTTTCATTTCATCAGTGCCTTCAGAATCTTCCTGCTGCTTCTGCTGTCCAACACACACTCAGTAAAACTCCAAAAGCATTTAAAAGAACAGTTTGTGAATTTAAAATCAATCATAAAATAAAACACAAAAAACATTTCTCAAAAGAGCCAAGTGTATTACTTCGTTCATACTGTAATATGTAAGTGATCATTTTGATATTGTGTATTGGCAAGAATCTAGTGATACAATACACATACAAGGGTTACAAATATTGTGATATATTGCAATACTATAAGCAAGGCGATATATTGCAATTTTGAATCTAATCAAAGGAAAACTAGATAACCACAATATGCATAACATCTGAGTAAAAAGCTAATTTCTTATGCAATCCAAATAGTGAAATATGCATTTTCATTTATCAGAATCCCTGTAACATTTGCTGTCTAGAGACTGGGGGTTTAAACACAACACAAAATAAACTACTGCCACAAATATTTATTGCGATACTCAAGTGTATCAATATTTTCTTACCTGCCTAATTAGCTCCTTTGTTTATTGTTTATGAACAGTTCTGATGGCAGGTATTGTTGTAGCCTAAAACCTTTTTCTTCATATCCTCATTATAACCACTACAGGGAGTTTGGTTGCTACGAATCTGAAAGGACAGCAGGAAGGACTGATACTGACATATAGATAAATATTTACTGACATTATAGATTTTACAGTGAGATATTGAGTATATATAGGGACTTTGCTTTCGTAACCTTTACTGTAGCTGCTCAAACCAATATTTAGTTATATTAAATATATAAATATATTCTACTCCAGTTAATTTATATATATACAATGTGAAAAACTACAACCTCTGTGTGGATTTTTAATAAATATTGTAATGATGATGGTCTCAAATTATGGGAAATGCGCAACATCAAAATTTTTGGGGGGAGAAACAGCTGGTAGAAATGTCCCTCACAGAAACTAAGAGAGTACTTTTTACTTTTATACTTTAAATACATGACAGAGGCTGTACTTTTAGTACACTGCACTTTTACTTGAGTAAGGAAGTTGAATCAGTACTTTTACCTTTACTAGAGTATGTGTACTTTTACTTGAGTAAATATTGTGTGTACTTTTGCCACCTCTGCTGCAGACCACTGCTGTGAAAAAGAGGTGATTGTACTCACTGTTTTTTGAAAGATAGCAAGTCCATCTATGGGAAACTGTCAGGACCACTTTACTTTTTGTCAGTTGCCAACTGAACTTTCAGCAAAACAAACTTTCTGATCTTTCATGAGTTCTGCATCATGCATCTGCAAAAACAAAACCACAGTTTCACCTACCTCTCTCCACTCCTTGGTCCCCAGGCCTTGCACGTACAACACCACCACTGAGAAGAGAAACAAATATATGTTTTAGAATTACTTCTGCACTTTCAAGGCAATCACACTTCATAAATGCTGATAACTAAATTGCCTGGCCTTCCTTTGATGATCACCTGCTCCTCTTGCAGTTTTCTTAGAATATTAAAAATGACTAGTACCTACATTAAAGGTAGAGTAGCTATATAATAAACAATTCATAAAAGCATAAATATTGAAAAAATGCACAATTATATTCTGTAGGAGACATACGATTCTGTATCCATGGGATATGAATGAGAGTTGTAAAAACAAAAGATTAAAGTTTGATTGTGCGTACAGGGAAATTGTGTTGCTGCAAACAATAGTAAGGTACAGTAAGGGAAAAAACTATTTAAATAATAATTAAATTAAGTTATTGAATGCCTGAGGTATTGAAAAACTATGGAGAACCGGCATCAAAGATGTAGCTACAAAACAGATAATACATCCCTTCCAGTGCTTTGTTGCAGGAATGTGACACATTTATTAAAAACAAAATTGTCTATATGAAGAAAATTGTGGACTCGTGTGGACTTGACAGTGAGTGAAACCATTACAAAACCTTAAGAGTGCCCTGTTAAAGTTTAGTGTTGAATGTATTTCCTTCCTCACAAATCATTTGCAAAGCAGATTTTTAGTAGCTGCAAACAACAAAATCAGGCTTTCTGGAACTTTCTGCATTTGCCTTCATTAGTTTCTACAGTAAAGTATGACACAACGACTTCGTAAAAGCTTGCTCTTCTAAACACTCTGGTTGGTCACCTCATGTAATTGATGCATTTTACATTTTTACTTTTATGAACTTATTTGTGTTACCATGGGCATTGCAATTCAACTGACATACTGCCAAACCTTTTTGTTTTTTTTGTTCACCGACAATTTTGAAACCCTGACTTTCTACAATATGTATGGCAACTAGAGTATAGTTGAGTTTATAGAAAGATTATAAAGAGTAACTAGTGCAAGGTATTTGAATTCTACATGAATAGGCTTAGTAATATTAAACTGGTTAAAACCCGGCTATTGCAGTTGAATTTCACTGTTGGCTGATCTGGACACAGGTGATGTATACAGTGGCAGCTTTCGCCACCAACCCATCCCCTCCAATAAAGCGTCCAGACTGTGGCCACATAGCAAGCTTAACACCTATAAAACAGCACAGAAAATGTTTGTGTTAAAAAGGATAAAAAACACCAAAAGAATTAGTTAGGGTTGTGTTTTTTTGGTCCAATTCAGTAGTCTGTGTATGGTTATGATTTGCGAGCAGTTCAGGAGAATGATCACTCACATTCACAGACCAGATTTCTCGGGGTGAATCTATGGTATACTGGCCCAAAACGCCTGTAGTCTGAGCCCGGCTTTAAAATACTGTATAGTGCACAGCACTAGTAGAGGTGTTTAAATACTTGGGGTCAAAGTAAAAAGGAGTGCATAAGAGAGGTGAAGAATGCAGGCAAGATAGATGGGTGGAGAGGAGTGTCAGGAGTGATTTGTGACAGAAGGGTACCAGCAAGAGTGAAAGGGAAGGTTTACAAGATGGTAGTGCGACCAACAATCTTGGCAGTAGCACTGATAAAAAGACAGGAGGTGAAGCCAGAGGAGGCAGAGTTGAAGACCTTCGTTGGGAGGACAGACAGGATTAGAAGTGAGTACATTAGAGGGACAGCCCAAGTTAGACAGTTCAAAGACAAAGCGAGGGAGGAGAGATTGGACGTGTGCGGAGGAGAGAAGAGTATATTGGGAGGAGGATGCAGAAGATGCCAGGAAAGAAGAAGGCCGAAGAGGAGGTTTATAGATGAGGCGAGGGAGGACATGCAGGCGCGACAGAGGAGGACACAGGGGATAGAAAGAGATTGAAGCAAATGATCTGCTGTGGCAAACCCTGACAGGAGCAGCTGACAAAAAGAGGGAGATATAGGAAACAGCAGTATAGAGTATATGAACTTACTGAAACAGAAATTTCAGTAATTAGAAAATACACACTGACTGATGATTTTTTTAGGCAGTTTTAAGATTAGATTCAACTTTATTGTCATTGCACAAAGTACAAGTACTAAGACAACAACTGCAGGTCTATACACAAACAGTTCTTAGCACCATACGACTAAATTACACAAAACAAGGAAGAGAGGTTATAAAGCATGCAGGAGCAGCATGTGGGGACCATACAGCACACACACACACACACACACGCACGCAGTGAAGGAGCTTTCAGCATCGCGCTGGCCGTTGTGTTTGAGCTGACAGCTCAGTTGGCATTCCAAACACTCAGGGACTCTTCAGGCTTCAAGGTTAAAAGCAGTGCATCACTTCCATTAAAAACTGCTCCTCTTCCTCCTCCTGTTGCCACCCTCCTACTGCTCCTGGTCTAAACTTAGTTTTAGGAAGGAGAACAGTGGGAATATGGTGCAGTCTGTACAGTGGGAATCGATCAGATCTGTCTGAAAACAGATCAAACGAGACTGACAGAAAAAGGCATACAGTGGCTCTCTCCTTCTGTCCACTATCCTCCACCTGTTCTCCTCTCCTACTCTTCCACCACTCCTTGCATTCTACTCCTTTTCATCCTCTTTAGCCTACCTTTCCTCCTCCTCCTTTATCTGCCCTTGTCTCATCTCCCTCCATTCATTGCTCCACTCCTCTCCTCCTCCTATTCTCCTCTCCTCACCTGATATGTCTATCCTGCATCACACCTCTTTTCCCCTCTCTTCTCTTCCTCTTTTCTCCTCGCCTCCCCCTCTTCTCTTCCTCTCATCCTTCTCCTCCTTCTCTCCTCTCCTTCCACTCCCCCCTTACTTTTTCTCCTCCTCTCTACTCCTCCTTTACTATCTTTTCCCCTTTCCTCCTTCTCCTCCTCTCCTTTCACTCCCTTTCTTCTCTCTTCTATTCCCCTCTCCTCCTTTTCCTCCTCTTTACCCCTCTCTTCTCTTCTCTTCTAATTCTCCCCTCTCTTCTCTTCCTCCCCATCAAAGCAGAACATGGTAAAGGCAGGCAGTGCAGAGAATGCCTGTTTCTGCATCAGCAGGACAGAAGGTCAATTGACCATGATGACCCAGCCACCGCAGGGACCCAAACACCACAATTCTCTCTGCTCTCCTCTTCAAATTAAGAACTTTTCCACTCACTTCTTTTCCAGGAAAAAACAGGGTTAAGCTAAATTAATAAATACCGAAACAGAGAGAAAGAGAGAAAGAGGCAAGACGACGAGGGTTTCGGGACGGTTGGCTAACTGATTCCATTTGGTAGAAAGAGAGTGAGTGAAGCATTTATGGGCACTGACCAGGCTGTGTGTGTGTGTGTGTGTGTGGTGTATGTGTCGGTTGTGGTGTTGTCCGTGTGTGTGTGCTCTGTGTGTGTGTGTGTGTGACATGAAGAATCATCCATCTATCATGATCACAATTACATGCACAGTGTATGTTCTTTACTTGATGGAGGAGAGCACTCCTGAAACATTTACATTGTGTGTGTGTGTGTGTGTGTGTGTGTGTGTGTGTGTGTGAGAGAGTGTGTGTGATGTATGTTGTCAATGAATGTTACATGTTCCCCCATGCACTGTGGGAAGTTTGAGGATATTATATAAAGTGACATCAGGCCTCTCTGTAGTCATGGCTGTTCAAGAGAATCAGAGGGTATAAAAATGGATGGACAGAATTCTTAATAAAGATTATCTCTGTTTAGTAGAGCACATTTTTAGTAATATCTTAATTAAGGCTGCAGTAGGTAACTTTTATAAAACTAACTTTTTGCCTACTTTGCTGAAACTTCATTCTTATATCCTGACACAAAGTACATGAGACAGATAATCTGTGAAACAATCAGGTTCTTCTGGCTCTCCTAGTGCTCCTAATGGCAATTTTTTTAAGAATCCACCAGGCCTGAATGAAAACAACCAATCAGAGACAAGAAGGATAGTTGATTGTTGAGTCTCACAGCGTCCCAGCAGTGTATTTTATGCCCTGGGACTGAGACACAACAATAAACAATAATACAATCCTTCTCTCTTAGATCCTCCCTGAATGTTACACACTGAAGCTTTAGTTAATTGTAACTTGTCTAACATTTGAAATTTGGAGAAAGATGGAAAAGTGAAAATAAAAAGGTGGCAAAGTGGCTTAATGCAACTAGTTTTGTTTGTGCATTTCGGTTGCTTGAGGTTGCTAATTGTACTTTTAAATATGCAAAAGTAGGACAGGCTGGACTGCCCTTAGAGACTGTTTCATACTCCAAAGGCTGGAATTCTTCTCTGCTTTTTTGCGTTCAATTAGATTCAGTTACTTTCACATAAAAGGCCAGAAAGGTCATTTAATTTGAGGAGAGAAAAGACCAGCAAGTGCCAAGTGAAGGAAATAAATGTAATGGTTATTAAAAAAAATCTAATAGCACCAATTTGAATGCAGAAACCAAACTCATGGAGGATAATTCTTAAAAGCTGAGATACTATATTTCTGTGCTAAACTTCAAAGCAACAGTCAATTGACGGTGGTTTGGGACTTTTTATCGTGGAAGCAAAGATTTGTGTGATGGATTATCGATGTGAGTAGGAACCCATCAACAGGGAGCTCTGCCTGGTCAGCACTGCCCGCCTAAAGGATATGAGCGGATGATAGCTGGAATCAGAAATCTAATCTCACAGGCATTTCCAGAGAGATGGAGGCCCAGCTGCACTCAGCCAGCAGAGACTGTAAACACAGGCATCCACACTCACTGCACGGACAGTTTAGGACAAAGCTTTTCTCAGAGAAAGAGGGGCCTGCTTAACCATCAGGGTATCCTCTGGGTCACTATTAAACAGGATGTGTATGCAACAGTCATCATTTCTTCTTCCATGTCTATAAAGGAGGGAAAGTGCAACTCGGCCCACTTGGAAATAAGAGGTAATGTGAACTTGGTTGTGACCTTTATTAAACTAGAGAGAGTGAATACAGACTTCCAATATAAAGCTGCCAGTCAAGCTGATTTAAATACAAAGCCAAAGAGAGCTAGCCTGACATTGCAATTTTACTTCATTATTCAGTCTGACATCATGTTAGCCATTTTCCATTTGGGAGGGGTTGTTATTTTGGCTTTAATCCCAGAAAACGGAATTCCCGGTATTCAACCATTCCAAACCATTTGTGCTGTGTGCACTCTAAAAACAAATGTTTTGGATTAACACAAAAAAATGACAGTTTGCATCAGTCTTTTTGAGTTATGGCAACTTCTAATGAAATTATGTTCAGCAAATGTGCTACATTGAGTTAGGGGAATTACCTTTTCCTCTACAATTAAATGTCTTTAATTACAACTTACTTAATGATTGGTAGCATAAACGCAAGTTTTTAAGTTTATAAGGCTACTCGTAAAAGAGTGTGAATGAATGATTAAATGTGACAGATGTTAAACAAGCGGTTTGATGCAATCTAGTTCACTGGCTGTGATCTGTCTGCTGAGAACAGCCTTATGGAAGTGATATCAGACAGTTCAAGGTGGATATTATTCTAAAGTGCTTATTAAGTATTACAAGGTTCAGCTCCTGACCAAATTTGAAGGCAGCCTGGTTAACTTCAAAGGACTCGCAGGACAACTCGCTTCTCTTTCCTGCTTTATTTTCAATCTGCTCCACTTTTCGCAGAAGCTGCATTTGATAAAGGTAAAATCTTGTTCTTGTTGTAAGAAAACATATTTGTCTGGTACAGACCCCAACAAATGTCACATCACCATGATTTTACAAGCAAAAACAATCTTTTCCACTAATCGTGAATCATATTGCGGTATCTGTCAAAATAAGCGCAATATGATGTTTTTACCATATTGTTCAGCCCTATTTTGCTTTGATTTATTTGACATATAAAATATACTATATATACACAGGTCACATACTGCGTCGAATACTGAAAATGTCAAGGATAACACAAAAAAGTTTCTATTGGGTCCTAATGTTTTTGGTAGAGTTTAGTTGGATTAATAACCTTTAAAGAAAACAAAAGGAAAAATGTACACAAATACCAGGTCAGCTCATGACAGAGGTACAAAGTGCAACCATAAATCGACCAAACCTGACTATTAAACCCTATTACACATAAATCCTTGTTTAATATTAGGCTGCATTATGCATGCATTTCCAACATCAATACGACTACCAAAATCAACACTTACTATTATTGGCACAAATTATGAGTGCATGCTAATTAGCATTACAAAATTAACACTATAATGGAGAGATACTGAACAATTCATGGGCCAACTGTATAATTAATTACATGACATTAAACATTTCATGTGTATCTGATGCTACTGTGTATAGGGTGCATCTGCTGCTAATGGGTCCTACATATTTATAATGCATGCCCATTGCTTATAGAACTTACTTTAAACTCTGTGTCCAATGTCCATTTTCCCCCAATCAAACAGAATGTGACCTCTAACATGAAGTCAGTTATTAGTCAGTCATTCTGGGAGGAATCGGTACAGAACGTTACCATTTATTGACAGCATCAGTTTCTACAGGATCTGGTGACTGGGTTCAGTCATTTATCAGTAGCTGTCAATGTTGGGTGACATTATCAGAATGTATCGACCCCGTCCTGTCACGGCCGGGCGCCTGGGTCACACTGAGGACTCTGACCAGGGACATGAAAGAGCTGAGGGGGCATCATGGCCACGGCGAGTCCAGCTTCCCTCTTTAGCCCCGGTGGGGAGGAAGGGTTTGAAGTTCAGGACCCCTCTGACACAATCATTACCCTCCATCATGGTTCTCCACCTCCGCCCAGCCCCGGAAGAAAGACTAATCTATGGGACGTGTCAATAAAGGACACCTGGCCTGCTGGCTGACTGTGAAATCGGATTTCTTTAGCCTACTGTCCGAACCAAACTGTAGCTAAACCCAGTAACATATTACTATAGGCCAGGGCATCTCAGCAGCACTACAGTACTTCATTATAATGCTGTCTGTCACACATTTTACCTTCATCAAATAACTGCAGCTTCTGCAATTTGGATATTATTTTGTTTCCTAGTTCTATCCAAAATCTTGTCTTGTCTTCCTGATCTTTCATTTCACATACTATTTAACATTCTTATTTTATAGCTGATTATTTAATATAGAATATGGTTATAATCTTCCATGTTTTTTGTCTGGGGGTGGTATACCTTTGTAAAGTAATAACACCTCTAAAAGGATGCATAAAGATGATTTTAATCCTAAAACTGAGTTAAGAGGCAACACGTGAACCAGATAATTGTTGGAATCTTTCATTTAATGGTTCCATGAATGAACATCAGCACATTATAAGATATCCTTAATCCTGCCTGATAGCCACAGTAGAAAATCTCCTTCCTGCCTGCCTGTCACTGACTTTAACTCCATAAAACCCTCTGAAACCACTGTGATAAATGTTTGGAAACAGCTGATCACAGTTGACATTTGCCTTTTTTCTTTATTGTGTATGAAGCAACATTTTACTTGAGTTTCTTGGCTTTGCAATAATAATGACTGATTGTTATGCAAGATGCACTGTCTCTTATCTGGAGCCCATGGACCAGATCCAGACCTACAGACTGACGGTAGATAATTAGGATTCTATCACAAAGATATACTTGTGAGAGTTTGTTACGGGGCTGTGAGATTAAAGTACTGTAAGGATGCACAGACACACCACACTTCTCAGCTTTCAGAAGTGTGAAATCTTGTGAGATGTTACATCAAACAGATCTCAGTTGGTTTTAAAAGCTGCAAACAAAAGTCTAAATGTTTGCTTTATTTTGGAAGTGTTATGTCCAACAGTTTGAGGTTGTAGGTGTTAAACCATAACTGTGGCCACTTAAATCAGTGGTTCTTACTGTAACTCAGCTCCCGGGGGACTCCCAGCATTGTTATCTCTTCCTGCACACCCAGTTAACTAAATCAGGTGTTTTCAGATAGACACCAACTGTCTAAGCTAATCAGGCTTACTGGATGATCACACCTTGAATTTTTAGCCAGTTTTCAAAAAATAAAATATATTTTAAAACCTGCATGTAAAGTTGGATAACCAACAGGGAAAAGTTTCACCCATCTGCATAGACTGTCAGATTTAACATATTGCAATTAGCTTGTGGTTATTTTAGCAACTGGTAATATGTTTGGCAATTCTTAGCTACCACTAAAGCAAGATATAGGAAGGGGCCTAATACAGAGATGCCTGCATTTTATCATAATCTGAAGGTTTGTTTTTGTAAATTATTTAATTAAATGTCTATTTTCAGTATATATTGTTACATACATTTGTGCTTAAAGTTGACCACTTGATAATTAAAATATAAACAATGCACAGATAGTGACCACTCTATAAGGACGACAATGCCAGACTGAAACATCACAACAACTATTAGATTAACTATTAGACTGCAGTGATATTTAATACAGACATGTACCAGAGGATGAATACTGATGACTTTGGTGATCCCCTGAAGTTCACAGTTACTACTGGATGGATTGAAAAGGAATTGGTAGAGAGGTTTGTGTTGTGTCACCTTCACAATTAAATCTAAGAATATTGGTGATATCCTGACTTTTCATCTAGCACCATTACTAGGTCCATATTTCAAAGGAGTCATATTATGCCCCTTTTCAGGTTCATAATTGTATTTTGTGGCTCTACTACAATAGGTTTAGATGTTTTAATGTTCAAAAAACACATTATTTTTCTCATACTGCCTATAGCTGAGCACCTCTTTTCAGCCTCTGTCTGAAACGATCGGTTTTAGCCGATCTTAGGCCCTCCCGAAAAGCCAGTCTGCCTATGTTCATGAGATGCTCACCTCCCTTCGCCTCAGCGTTGCCGGTGTTAAGTAGTCTCAATGTTAAAGTTTGCTCAATTTACTCTATTAATAATAACTTTAAACTTTATTTAGGCTATTTGTATAATGTAATTTTTTTTGAATAAAAACGTACTACTATGGTTTAATATTAAACGAATTGTTCCAGCCTGAGTACAATAAAAGCAATACACCAGTCAGCTAAAACCGGCGATGAATTATGTTATTTCAACCTCATGAAAAATCAATGTCAATATAGTCTAAACCTCTGCGGTATGGCATCGCTAGTTTGACATAGAATAAATAATGCATGAAAATAAATCTAATATTTTTTTCAACTGTATGTAGTTATCAGTCCTCAGTGCCATGCCTTGATCAGAAAATAAATCTATTAATATTAAATTTTATTATAATAAATATTATTAATATTACACATAAATATCAGTAAATTTTTAAAAAATTAACAACTCTTAAACATGACAATTTAATAACGATGGATAGGCTTCAAGTTTCAAAACAGTTGTTGTTATTATCGCTTAACAATTAACGTTATGCAATATGCAGGCAAGTTTAAAATTTGACTGTTGGATTAATCTTAAATTGCACACATTCAGAAAAACTCCATCGGAACACACTGCTTGGTAGTTGATATTCAAGAAATAAAATGGCTGAAGACCTCAACTGCCCAAAGTTGCTCTGAGAGGCCTGACAGTAATATCCACAAATGCTGAGAGACATTGCTGGATCTCAGCGCCAGGACACGAGGGAAGCTTTGATTGCTGGGAGATTCCACATATTGTTCCAACTAAAACAGCAGGACAGAAAGATAGATAAAAGAGTGACTATTGGAATATTGTGTAGAAGGTGAATCGTAAGCAAGATAATAGACTACCAGTTTGTGTTATAATGCTGACACTAACTGTACAAGGAAGCCAAATGAGCTGTGGTTCTTAATAG
>NW_023339740.1:2063461-2067146 GCF_004916995.1 Morone saxatilis | reverse complement strand
AATCTGAAATTGCGTGATTTATCTCCTGTATTTTGACTGAGGCAGCCCACAAAAACATGACTGAGTCATCTTTTTTCACACTTTGCCTGCTGATAGGCCCTCCAGAGTCCCAAATGTACATAATCAAATGATTAAAAAGTTGGTTTTGCATAATATGTCCCCTTTAATTTGCCCAATACTTTCGTTATGACTAAATACCTCCAAAATTAATTACAATTCTATCAGCCTCAGCTGTAGCAACTGTTCTAATTAGCAAATGTTCCCAATGCTAACACACTAAAATAAGATAGTGAACATTATACCTGTATGTCAGCATGTTCACATTGTCACTGTCAATATGTTAGCCTGCAGATGTTAAGAAAGATAACTGATTGTTGAGTCTCGTTTCCTAGGGTGTCAAATACAGCGTCTTTATATCTTTCTCAGCTCTTTTCACAGATTATCTGTCTCATATTGTTAGGATATAGTTAAAGTTTCAGCAAATGGCCAAAAATATTTTTAGAAAAGTTACCTACTGCAGCTTTAACACTCCATTTCCCCCACACACTTCCTTTCTTCCTCACTAGACTAAATGTGTTTAAAGTGATTATTCAATCACTTCATCCATTGCCGTGAAGAGCATAATTGTGTCATTGCTTTTCTGTATATAAAGAAGGCTCTTGTGCCATAAAGCTGACAAACAAGTTTCTCTCTGCAAATCTGACTGTTACTCAGTTGCATACGGTACACAGAGCACCTGTACCTAAAGGGGGATTTAAAGTTAGAGAGTGCCTGCTTCACAGCCGATTTGTTTTGACTTAACATTTTGTTGTGTAGAGCAAAAAGCAGCACAAGCTCACATGGGTGGTGACAGGCTGTACTGTATGGCTAATGTTCAAAGAGAATTTCTTCTCTTTTGGTGATAGTATTGTGTGTGCTTTGACACTTAGATCTAAGGCTCCTTCATCCGTGCTGCAGAGAAACACAGCCTCAGTGAAATACAACAAACATCTGAGCAACAACCACACAGGCATGCATGGATGACAAACACAAACACACACACACACACATAAACCTCAGGCAAGAGGGCACTATAAGCACCAAAAGGCATAGTACTGTACATTGCACACCCACACACACACACACACATACTTTGAACAGTCCCTTAAAGAACTGTTTGTAGTTGCGTGTCTATGTAGCATTAACAAACCAGTGTTTTTTGTACGTTCAGCCCATCTAAGTATGTATGAATTATTGATGTATTAAAGGAAAATTCTGCTATTTTTCAGCCTGTGTCTTGTTGTCATAACTGTGGTCATTCTGTCTTTGAGTCATGCTAACTCCACTGTCCACAGATTCTGGTACCTTAGACCTCAGCAAAATAACATATCTGGGCAAGCATGACAAAACAAAATCAGTTTTTGATCCTATAAATCATGTCAAACCACTGTCTCCAGAGAGAGGGGGACTGGCATGGCAATGGCCATCCCTGAAATCTGATTGGCTACCCCAGGTACCAGCCCATTATCCTTCCCTCTACCACTCCGCACTGTCTTGCTGTAATGTTTTAAAGCTAGAGTTAAGATGCTGGTATCATATGAAACTAGATGACCTAACACATCCATTGATACCAATTATGTCATGCTAGCGGAAAAGGGAAGGGGACTAAAGAACGTACCAAAGTAAGGCTAAATTTTGGCGATGCCCTCTGATCTCAAGATATCTGAATTAAAATGGGTTCTATGGGTACGCATGAGCCTCCCCTTTGCAGACATGGCCCCTTTTATGCTAATCCAATTTAATTTTGGGGCTAAAACCATGCAATTGTTTCATGTGGTATAAATGTATTATTTTTGCCTACTGTATTTAAAAATTACTTCATACTGGGGTCCATAAACAGTATTTGAATTGCATAAAATGGGAATCACTGGAAAGCTGAGACACATACTTCATACCACCCCTGCATAAGTCAGTGCACTATTTGTGCCACCCTAGTCAAAGTCTGACCAAAAGTAACCACAGAGTGCCCCCTGTATTAGATACTATGGCTAACTGCAATGGGATCTAATATTTCTGGGTCGTGCTATGTTCGCACTCATCGTGCCACTGCAGGACTGCAACTAAAAAACATTTGTTAAGCTATTCAATATTTGCAAAAGAAGGGAAACAATTACCAGTTTTGTGGGGAGAAGCAGAAAAGTACTATACCTAGTAGTGTAACTAATTACTACAGCAGGGAGTAATGAGTAAAGTAATAATATGAGTAATAAAATGTTGTGAGTAATAAGCCCAACACTAGTCCCAGCACAGTTTATGTTGAGAGTATCAGTTAATATTTATAGAAGCCCATTTCTGCCAATGTGATGAGGAAAAAAAGGAGAAACTTTTCTTGTATTGTGATACTATGTCATTATTTTAACAAACATTACCCCGACTTAAAGAATCGCCAGGACAAACCAGGTTTTGATAGATGTCAGCAGTAATGTAAAGTAAATTATACAATTACATTAACTTCCATTTTACACACTTCAGGCTTTCAATATGCAAAAACATTGGTACTGTCCCAAGATTTAGCCAACATAAGCACACAAACAATACTGAGAAAGCCACTTGTAGCTGATGAGGATGATGGTGAGGGCCATGACGAGGATGATGTAGTGACAAACATGCTGTGTAACCAGAGAACTGCAGCTCAGGAAGATGTAAATGTCTCAATCTTGCCAATCAAGTAGATGTCTTCCTTGACAGCCATGTGTCTGTTTTTCTGTCATCCTTGTCACTTTCTTTCTCTGAATCACTTGTTCTCTGTCATTTTCTTTCTCTTCTTACAAACAATCTGTTGTCCACCACTCCTCCTAAACTTGCCAACGATACTGTATCTCTTTACGGTGTGGTGTGTGTGTGTGTGTGGGGGGGGGGGTTTGGGGGGTGGGGGGGGTGGGTGGGGGTGTCGGTGACTAGCATTCATTAGGTGTCAATAAATCTCCAGTAATTATTTGCCCTAATTGGAAACAAATTTGATTGCAGCCAGTTGACCCCTGGGACAGAGCTTTTCATTCACCGGGCTGCTGTATTGTGTCTGTAAATGCTCTGGGAGACACTCACTGTGTTACTGCTCACTGAGGCTTGCTGCGCAATGATAAGGCGCACAAATCAGCGAAAAATCGCACATGAAATTGAACACATTCAGTCTGAGCGCGGGGGCGGTGCAAATGGCAATGGGGATGTGAAACAGGCTTCAGAGCTGAAATTACAAACAGGAAAGTTGAATTTGATTAAAAGAGTGAAAGAATGAGAAAATGGCAGCAGTACCTGGATCTGACTTCGAGAAGGTGTCCATATCTAATAGGTTTCTGCAACAAAAGGAAAGAGAATGTTAGAGAATAAAGGTCTGTGAGGCTGAGATCTTAATTTTGGATACAATCATATTTAATGTACAGTTTCAGAACACAGTTCTAAATATGTTATTAAGAATGGCCCATTAATTAAACATAACATGACAACAGCATCAAAGTCACACTTTGACATCCACAGGCGCACATATTACAAATCGGTCAACAGCCAGCGCCATGGATTGATCAATATACAGCACAGTGAGACAACTGCCGTGTTGGGGCCATATATTCTAAAGGTCTTTTCAAACGGGGAGCGACTGACGTGCCTCGTAAATAATTTTCAATGAGAGGCGAGCGGGCAGGTTGGGAGG
>NW_023339740.1:2053033-2063444 GCF_004916995.1 Morone saxatilis | reverse complement strand
GCTGACAGTGGTGCCAGGAGAAGCGTGTGGTATACTAATTTATGCCCCCAATTTTTTTAAAGCCACCCGTTCAGTAATGTATAAAACACTGGATATTAGAGGGGATTTAGAAGTGGCTATACCAAATGTAAGCCTTTTTTGACGTTACCCATTGGATTGTGGAGTACCGTTTTATGGCGTTATGATGGTCCCCATGACAGTGTGTTGGAGCCAGCAGAGGTGACGTACTGTGAGTTGAGCTGCTCTCATTGGCTGCACAGTTTTCTGTAGCAGGAAACAATGGCAGCTCATCTGGTCACACACAATCTCATATTCCAGATAAACAGTACACTAAAATATGTTTCTGTAACGGTTTTAGGAGATAAATAAACAACACAGTAACAAAATCTGGATAAATTTTTGATCAGTACTGCCTAGTTTGAGAGTTTGATCTGAGTTTGTGTTGGGCTGTCAATCACAAGGTAGTCATGCCCTAAATCATACCCTGCTTTATGTTCTATTTTCCTCTAAATGGGACCATCATTTACTAAGATGGAACATCATGCGTGCTGATTGCGAAGAAGAACTGAAAAACTACGAGACTGAGACCATAAACCCATTAGGAAACTGTTTACTGAGCTCATAAATCAAGTCAGAAGTCGGCTCATTTCTACAGTGCATTGAATAGGTTTTTTTTTGTATTGCAGCCAATGGAGCATCCCCTTGCTGGCTTTTACATAGAATGCAGGTTTAAGATACTCCTGTGTTAGCTTCACTTTACAGACCAGAAGCTCTGCCTATTATATATACTGTCAATGGAGTATATCCAATGTCAATTGAAAGGTAAGTAGGTATACCTGTGTATACCCTGCACTACACCACTGGGTGTGTACTATCTGAGTTGAGATTTCTTGAACTTTTTTTCTACATGACTACAATGGATGAGATACTGATCCTTGCTGTTTGTGGGATTCCTGAAGTAGACAACTGTTCTTTAAACACTTCATTAAACACACATTAGCCGAACACCTCAGGATACTAACAGGAGGGCATTCACATGGCTGAGCATAGACACAGACTGGATGCATCAGGTAACTTTTAATGTAAGCTAGGCTATTAAGTTATGAATATGCTAATTTAGCTAATTTACGCTTTCAACAAAAACAGTCTGTGGTTTTCCTTAAAAAAGGATTGCCACCAAGTGTCAGTAGTACACAGAAGCCGTTTCCATGGGTACCACGCGTAGAGTGCCTGGCACCAATGCTATTCACATGATGAGCGCAGTGACACCAAGCAGATCCGAGTGGGAACACAGGTGGACAGTCGCTCCCCGTCTGAAAAGAAATTAACTTGCACAGAGGATGAGAGACATATACAACTCTCTCTGCTACGAGGGGATGGAGATGAGGATAGCAGGTTAACTCATCAGATACTGGCATTAGCAAGATCTCTGGAGTGACCTGATGTCACAGGACACCTGAAACAACACATAAAAACGTCCCCCTAACATTCTGTGAATCACACATGAATCACAAAATGGACGTAAACCCACCAAATTCTTTGTTCCTCTCCCGCTACTGCGGAAAAACAAAGAGTTATTTTGTGCTAAAAAGACAGTAACCTATGAAAGATATTTACTTAATTTGTCTAACTCAGACTATTAAAGGCTCATATAAGCTATTCATGGTTTGAGCCTCTGTTCCTATGATAAGAGTAGTCATTGCAAACGATAGCAATTTTCATCACTGGGCATCCCAATTTTTTCAAAGTCGCAGTGAAATCAGCATTTTACGCTACAACAATCCAAAAGAGAAGCCCGCAAACTGTTCATTATGTAAAATAAATTTGACTTTGAGGGTTCACAAACAGGACAATGTAGAAAAAAACGTCATTTAAAAAGGTGGCAGCCAACAGCTTTGGGACTTAAAAGAAGCTCCAATTGAAAGCCATGCAGCCCTTCCACCAGCCTGCAACAACAGAGCAATAAAACACTCCACAGTCAGTCCTGTGTGTTATTAGCGTAGTGTGGATACAATTGCATTTGTGTCATTGGAATTTCTCCAGTCAGCTCAGCCGGTGCCAACAGAAAGAAAAACTGTAAAGGCGCAAGATGCAAACTCCCATCCCCTGGTCAATAATATTAAAGTTGACACATAAGAGGATTTCATGTTTCCTCATTTTGTAGCTACGGCAAGGGAAATGAATCACACGCACAGAAACACAGAGAACATCATAACACGCAGACATCAAATCATTGCCAGGATTACGACCCAATTTCCCCTTTAACAACTTGACACATTAGTGAAAACTGACTGTGATAGCGAACACAGTGCTCAATAAAAGAGCCGAGGAGTAACTGACAGATTGGAACGCTCCTCTCTGGAGGGCTTGTAGCTGTCAGGGAGAGGAGGAGCGACGGTGGGGAGCGGCGCAGTGTGCATCCTCACATGTTTATGCCGGTCTGTTCGTGTCGACATACATGTTCATGTTCATGCCTGGGCCTGAGTGCAGTACCCTTCCCCTGTTAATGGAGTGTGATTGTAGTGCTACACGCAGAAGTGGAAGTAAATAAATATGTTTATCCTACAGAGTTTTACTATTTTTGGCTCAATAGTTTTCACCTTCTGTGAAGAAATAGATCTAATGGAGAGTTGAAGTCAAACTGGAGCTTTCAGGTTATGTTCAGAAGTAGTAAAACCTCCTACCTGATGGTGGTCATTTGTCTATGGGCGGTAAAGCCTAAGCTTGATATTGTTGCTTTTTTAATATTTCTGTTTTCAGCAGCCTTTAATGAACACAATTTCCCACAATCATTTTTGTGTTTGGTTAACTCTCACATTTTTTCAATAATGTACCCATATCCATCCAAGTATCCCGTGATCAGTGCAAAACATTTTTGGTACAGAAAAAAGGCAATTTATTTCCTCCCCTTAATATCACATATCTATCAGGAACAATATACTGCTATAAGTCATCAGTGTCATATGGACTCTATGCTTCTAGAATTGTCTAGCATTTTGTCTTATGTTTTGATATTTTTGGGGTTTCTTTTCGTTTCTTTTTTTTTCTACTGAAATGTTGTATGAAGAAAATGGATGAATAAAGTGCTCTAGAAAAAGCCTATATAAAGAGGTACATTACAGCTCAGCAACATCAGTGTCTGATTTATTAAGAAAAAACACTTTCAAATGTTTGGTATCAATCACTAAATTTATGGCATTAGTATAACAACAGTTATACAAGACGGCACTGAAGTCACATTGAAGATTTTGACATGTGAGAAACTTCACTGAGGATCTCTGTCATTCTCTGTGGCCTGGATGCAACCACAGTGAGTCTGTTTGCTTTTGATGGCATGGGATGGCAAGCTCGCTCCCCCACCATTTATCCGTAACTGTCGCGCGGCGATGAACGGCACAGTGGAAATCAAAAGTGGATGTATGTGCTAACGCTAATAGTCGCTAAGACATGGCTGAAGCTTAACTCCAACTCGTTCAAGTTGGATGGTTCATATTCTAAGTACTTTAAGCAAATGTATACACAGAATATGACAGGTCATTAGTTACAGCTGGATATCATTTGAAAATTCTTGTATGAGCTTATGCAAAAGATACGGAAGCGAGAGACGGCCAATGGATTTGTTTTATTTTTATGGCAACTTTGTTATCTCTGTAACAATTTTTAATTCGTATATCTCGGAACATAAAATTGTTTTTGTGTGATTTAACGAATAAATTAAAATAATGTTGTCGTCTTTTGACTTTTCAACTTAATGCGCTCTAACGAACGGCTCCTCAACTTTTACCGGTCGCTTAACTACGGCCAAGCATGTTACAGAAAAGCGTTTCGTGGCAAGCGTATTAGATTTGAAGTTCAAAAGCTGGAACTTAACAAACTATTACATTGAAAATGGCTTAACGAGTTGTCATCATTTCTGTTCGTTCTCATTACACTGTCGAGCTGCAAGTTTGTGGAAGCAAGTACGCTACTCAATCAAAACTTCTGGTCTCTTGCCCCAATTATGTTTTTCACCGCGCATAAAACCCCCAACTCCCTCCCTCTCCCAACCATTCTTGTTGGTTGATTGGCTTGCAACTGGTTTGGTTGTTATTTTGGTTGCACAGTAATTCAGGCAGAGCTACGCGGAATTCAAGGAGAGAGGGCTACGATTTGGGTTTGAGAAAAAAATTAAATCGCACTGAAACCATGCAAGATCGCATAGTGCACCTTAAATAAGTTATTTCTGTAATATAAAAAAAAATCTAACTATATAATATTTGCTGGCAAAAAATCATTACTCTAAGGATTTTTGTGTAAATAAAAAAAAAAATTAAAGTTATAATTCAGTCTGTTGAGTTACCTCAAGTCTCAACAACAAGATTCCTTGGGGGGGCAATCTTTGTTTTGATGAGGAGTTTGAATTGGAAAGCACAAATACACTGCGGTTATTTCAAAAAAATAATAAATCTATCAGTATAATTATGGGATTACTAATCTTATTACCACAAACTGTCTTCTTACGACTTTTATTACAGTTAATTTATCCATATCTTTCATATTGTAATATACGTAGTTTTGGGGCAAGCACCTTCCTTACTCACTCCACAGGAATTTTGGTTCTTCAGAAACGTTTTGTTCGGGATGGCAACCCAGATTCTGAGTCACATTGTCCATCTGTACCTCTTTTTCAGAAACTCAGATACTTACTCGTTCATGACATCAATATCTCTTCAAATACATGTATTTATTATTTCATGTATTTTATTTATTAAAGGTATATTCAGATCATGGAAAACCTTCCAGAGCCACTTTAAGACTTTATTTAAATTTAATTTCTCAGTTCACTCTTATCCAACACGACAATCTTTAGTTCTTCATCCCCCAAGATTTTTTACGCACAGAGGTCAATTTACTGTTAAATTTAGCGGGTACCCAAATTATGGAATACCTTTCCCATCTGGCAAAAACTTCTTCTATAAAAATGTTTCAAAAGATGTCTAAAAGGCCTTTAAACTGCTGTTTTAAATTCTTAATTCACACACAAACACACTTTATATTCATGTTCATATTTTGTTTTGCATATTGTTATTTTTGTTGTCATATAAGTTGTTGTTGATGTCTAATTTTGTTTCTATTATCATTTTTATTACTTAGTTATAATATTCTCTGTATGTCAATTATCTTATATAAAGTTTGATTTATATTATATAAGACAATTAGCCAGTAAATTTTTTTTATAGCAGAATTTATTGCTTTATTGAATTTTTTCAAAAGTAGGTAGGGTTCCGGCTCTACCGGCCCTACTGATTCTGCAGTCTTTGCAACAAGGTCAAGTTGTGTCTGATTATCAAAAAGATTATCTTGTTGAATTACAATATTTGCATATCACTTGTCTTCATTTACAGCTGATTTTATACATGAATATTAATGTATTTATATCTTTCAGTTACCAATTTGTTTTACTCCATGTAAACATCATGCTGTTTATTGGTGCCATATTGCTGTTATAAATAGCCTTAAAGCTGTGAGCGTGTCTGCCTGTGTGTTTAAATACAGTATACCTACAGGGAACTGAAGACATTTCCTGAGGGATTTGCTGCCAAGTCCCTTTTCTGTTTTAATGCTTCATCACGTCATCCCGTTCGCATGTTGCAAGGTCTGCATACGTATGTGTTACACAGCGTGCTGAAGCTGGCTGGTGAGCGGTCATACAGAGTGAAATTTTAAATAATACTGATTATTAGCATTGATGATCAAGAAATGTAGAATGACACCATGGGATATATTTAATAATTAAATCTCTAGGATTACAAGCAATTGGTGTTAAAGAGCACCATGCACTAAAAATGAACTGAAATTGAATAAATAGGTCCACAGAATGGTGAGGCAAATTTTTCAGTGATTTTGCATTTCTTCTCTTTGGCTGAACACGAGGGATTTATTAGGGGTTGCTTGTTAGCAGTTGCTCCATGGCAATAAAGTGACAACTCCCACGTCTATGAAAAACAAGGGGCAATGAACCACTAGACAGAACATGCTGCTTTTCTGCAGAAATAGTCAGATATTCATAAGACTAGAGCTGCTGTTTCTCACAGGAAAACTATGAAGAGTTTTAGTTCGACGCTGCACTTTTACACCGTCTTTGTCTTTGACGCTAAACTTCTGCGAGACACTTTGGGTGACAAAGGGTTTTTGCTTGTGATGTGGCCTTATGCTGGAGACCTTCGGGACATGATGTGGGGGAAGTTGGGTATCCAATCAGAGCCCTCCCCTGCTGTGATTGACATTCTCCCACTGAGAAGTCCTGGCTCCCTGTGCTCACTGACCTACATGGCATTTCACTCTGAAAGCACCGCCGATGTTACTTTTTAGCATCAGAGTGTGGCAGGTGGCTACACTGGGCAGCTATCGCAGCCACAGTGTGGCTCTCAATTGCCTCCACAATGGAGAACACCAAAAACTTCTAACACTAAATTCAATTACATTGTTAAAAATGTGTAAAATTGTTTGAAGTAAACTAATAATAATTAACTTTTCTCCTTTTTATTAATTATTTTTAATAGTTTTATATATATCAGAGCAGAGTTGTGATGAATGTCGATCTACTGACATAAAAGTTATATGAATATGACTGTTCACACTAAGGTCACGTTGAAGTCAGTTATTGTAGTTTGCCCACTGATTTGGCCCACTTATGAACACGGTCAGCAGTTGGAGCTGCAGCAGAGGCTGTGACATTCAGCTCATAGAGGTGATTAAGCTACTTTAAAACCCTTATTGCCTGATTGCTGCAGTTTGTGTCAAACATTATACTCTCTCTGAGTCAAATCTGAACAGACATCACACACACATTTTTAGATTCAGTCTAACTTACACTTTCAGAGCCAATTATGATTACAGAATTGGCCTGAGAATGATCAGGTTTTTAAGTTTTCCTCTGTAGGTTCAAAGAAAACCTTTAAACATGAACTCATTCAACTCCCCCGCCTCCTCCAGTGCTCTTTGTCTCTCACCCAACCCATGTGTTTCAATACTCAAAAGACTTGAAACATCTGGTCAGAGGACACATACCTTTTCGGCACGCAATCCCCATGCGCACACACACAGACACAAACACACTTTTTCTTCTAGCTTAGTTCCTTTAAGTTAGATTTTATATAATATTTTTTCTTCTGCCAAACAAATGGTACCGCTGTGCTTTATCATAGCACCTACACTTCAGTGTAAAAGTAATCCAGTGCTAGTTGTCTGTACATCCATGGGTACCCAGGAAACAGGAACTACTAATTGCTAATTCAGCATAGTTTTGATGGTGCTAATTTGCTAAAATGTTAAGAAAAAAAACTTAATAAAAGGATAAAAAAAAGCATGGGTCAAGTTGTAGCCCACAGCTAACTTGCTCAATCCATGGCAACGTTATATTTCCTGTTCCTGTTCCCCAAAGCAGTATGGGAGATTATTATTTTAATTATTGGTTAGTCTACTGATTAATCTACACCAATCTACTACTCTATAATGACTGTTAATTAATCAATAAATTGCAAAGCAGTATGGGAGATTATTATTTTAATTATTGGTTGGTCTACTGATTAATCTACACCAATCTACTACTCTACAATGACTGTTAATTAATCAATAAATTGTTGAGTATGTAAAATGTGAAAAATGCCCATCACAAGTTCCCAGACTTGATGACAGTGTCTTCTCTTGTCTGACCTGCAAAAGCCAAAGACATTCAGTTTACCATTTAGAAGACTAAGAAACCAGAATATATTCACAAATGAGGCACTAGAACCAGTGATTTTTGCTTAATGGTTAAAAACAACTATATTGAGTATATGAAGGAAAACATCACAGATTTATTTCTGTTGGAGGTGGAAATACAAAATTTGCTGTGGAAACTGTTGAGACATGTCGTTACACACATTATCATACCTTAATTGTTAGTTAATTCTATCACAAAAAGAAATGTAACATTCATTTGATATGTTAAACATCAGATTTAACAGGATCAAAGCACATATTTAGGGCCCAAGCAGCAACCGCTGTATTTTACCGCTTTACATATTCAATGGGCATCACACATGGGCGTGCTAAAATGTCTCGAGGTCGGCCATTTTGAATTTAGTGGTAACTCCTGGTGATTTACACGCTTTGTACTTTAACAAACTCCTCTGAGAGAAGTGATCGGATCAACTTCCAATTTGGTCAGTGCAACCTAAACACCTTCATAATGAAAAGCTATCAAAAGCTTGAGTTTTCGTAGAACAGCATGCATTTGATATAACTCAGTTTAGTTTCTGAGATTCAGCCATTTCTGTATTATACTGTATCCAGGCATTAGTCATTTTATCCCATAGGAATAAATTACAAAATGTATATTGGGTCTGCACAATGGCAATATTGGACCAAGAAAGAGCAAAATATTATCATATTAATTCATCTATACTGAAACAGTCCAGAATATGTGTATCAAAAATCATGAAGATCTGAAATTCTTAACCTTAACCCAATAAACACCTAATAATGTTTTTTTTTTTAAAGCACTGTAGCCTCACACTGATTTGAAATATTTCAATGGTAGGTAATCATAAAATTCCACTGTAGACATTAATGGGTTAAAAATGGCTGTTATGGGGGGCCTAGGGATTAAGCTGCATACAGTGTGATCACTTTGTCCCCGGTTTGATTGCAGCTGGGGACCTATGCTGGATGTCATACCCCTGTCTCTCAGTTAAAGTAGGATTTGCATTTGCATTTTTTTTCTGTCCATGACACTTCTATACATCACTTTGCTCTATCTCAGGGGTCAACAAGCTTACTATTGAAAGAAAAAGTCTTAAAACATATTTGAGCCTCATTTCCTGACACAGATCAAGCATACCAATAAGCTAGCAGCGTTGTTGGTGGAAGCAAACAAATCTGTCCAACATTAAATTCTCTATTTTCCTCTGAGACTTTTCTTTTTTTTGGATTTGGAATCCATAGCTAGTCTAGCTAGAGAGATGCAAAACTAGTAGCCACCATTATTGAGGTTCAGCAAAATATAGAGGAAAAGGTTCCAGGTCAGGACATAATGTATGACGCACATATTAGTTGGCCTACAAGAATGATAAATGAAAATGTTAATGACCTACCTCATCCATTGGTATCGAAGTTAGCCTAAATTTTGGGGAAGGAAAAAACTGGTATGGCCATTTTCAAAGGGATGCCTTGACCTCTGAATGAAATAATGTGATATAAATTTTGTATGTTCGCCTAGTGTATTTCTGCATACTGGGTGCCCATCCTGTCATGCCACCCTAGTCAAAAAAGTCTGGAAATACTCCTGTTAAAGACTACTGCCATTAGGATGGGCAGATCGACCCTACAGTTGTAATGCACTTCTTTGAAAAGCACATACCCATTTTAGAAATGATCAGTATCGGTATTGTTAAAATTGAAGCAAAAAGTATCTGTATCATCATATCAATCTTACTGCCCATCCCAAACTGGACTGAATATAATCGTATAAGCGTATAAACACAAATTCACTAAAACATCCCTTTAAGTCAATTACAGGAATTAGGGAGCAGTATTTTCATATTTGTGGCATTCCACAAGTCAGGGATGGATGGCTGGGGGGTACTGGGGTTAATAGGCTCTTGCTTGCACAAGAGGGGATGTCATTTATTTCCTACTGTCTCATTTAAACAATCCAGTGCCAGCGGTAATCATTGCAGACTGCAGGGTGGCTGCCACGCTCAGCTTGTCTAATAGGATCTGGAGGAGTGGCTTTTGGGTGGCAGTCAGGCAGGCTGCCACTTATATAAGATACAAGAAAAAACTCTGCTTCCTTCCACACTATCTGACTGCCTGTCTGAGCCACATACACACTGACACATCATCTGACAGAGCTGTTTACACACACAGACACACCATTCTTACACCGCAGCCAAACCTGAGTTTTTGGTCTTTACGACAGGGCCTCCATATTCTCATTGACAAGTGATCAAATCAGATTAGTGTATTTACACAGCAGAATACCTTTCTGTCATTACTGCTCTATTTTTATAGCAAAGTACACAGTCTGACAGCTTTGGACACAGCTGTACAGTAATCATAAGCTGTGTTCAAATAGTGTTTTTTGTTTAGGAAGGTTCCTAACTGTGTATTAACTGGAAGTATTTCATAAGAGCTGGTAGAATTATCTAAATGTTGAGGAAACATGCTTTCTTTTTGTCACCTGCTCAGCAGCTCTAAAAACTGTGGCTGCCTCAATCTCATGTGGTTATTGTTGTTCATGTGTACACCACATCAGAGCGAGTTTGCAGCAAGTTGGACATAAATCTGGGGCGGCAGTAGGTCAGTGTATAGGGACTTGGCTTGGGAACCAGAGGGTTGCAGGTTCAAATCCCACAGACCACAATATGGAGAGGTGCCAGTTTCACCT
>NW_023339740.1:2051576-2052898 GCF_004916995.1 Morone saxatilis | reverse complement strand
AAGAATAAAAAAAGAGTGAAAATAAGAATTTCCCCAATAGGGGATTAATAAAGTATATATATACAAAAATAATAATAAATATAAAATCTAACCGGCATACATTGTGCGGCGATCACCGGATCTGGACGGGTTAAAACTAAATTCTTATTCCTAATCCTAAAAGTTAGAAAAAAAATCTAAATCCAAGCTAAAATATTAGCGAGCAACAGGGGCGGGTTTGTTTGCTTTACAGGTTTCTGGTTGTGATGCACATTGACGGGTCTCCTCTTCTTCTCTCATCCAACATCTTGTCTCATCCCGATATGTTATCAAACTGGCGTCACACACTAAACACTTAAAGCAGATGTTCTGTCTGCCTTGACATTAATATACTTATTCCGTGCAGGGAAAGGCATCTTCCTGGCTCTCCCCTGATTCTCATTTCCCTTTTCCACTCGTGTCTCACGCATTTGAACAGAAACCTCTGTGTCAAGCATCTTAACCTGAATGGGGGAAGCAATCCAGCTCATTACCACCTGCAGTGGCTTTGAGCTACACGACACCTGGGCTGTTTGAGGATGAAACCATTTAATGGAAAAAAGAGACTGGAGAGAATAGATCAACTGGGACGTTAAGTGCGAGGAGACGGACTGAATTTTTTTTTACCTTTAGGCAAATCCTCCTCATATTACAAAACAAGCTGACTGACTTTTCAAGTTCTAAAAAAGTGAGTATGAGGAGCGAAATGTAGGAGAGTCTTTTAGAAATAAAGTCACATATTCACCTCCAGATAACCTCCCCTGACAATATACCAACGTTCACGCAACAACAAGACAGTGTGGCTACATGAAAACATCATCCAAATATCAAGACTCTGTCAAAACACTTCCTTTCAGGCAGAGGATGATGAAAGTTAGGAGGATGGTGGTGGTGCAGCAGCTCAGATAAGGCTGAGTTCAGAGGTTGGTTTGTTGGGAGAGGGAGCGGTTGTTCAGATGAGAAGGAAGAACGGATCACCATGACGCAACATCATTAGAATCCACCTTCGAGATTGTTTCTGTCAGCGAAGATTTTGAAATCATGCACTGAGGCACGTCATCTAGAATCATGTTCAATGCCATTAGAGAACTAAGAGAATGCTTACAGTCTGAAGCAAAGCCATTTTGAATCATTTGCTAGACGGGACATTTGGCCACCTGAGACAAGAGGACCGCTTATATTGTCAGGATTTGGACAGGAAAGGAAAACCCCATGAGTGGAGGCTGGAAGGAAGGACAGTTGTTAGTTCAATAATAAATAATAACTACATAATACATCAATTATTCTAGATAGATAGATAGATA
>NW_023339740.1:2051268-2051526 GCF_004916995.1 Morone saxatilis | reverse complement strand
GATAGATAGATAGATAGATAATGTGTGTAACGATCTCTCACCAGCCAGGAAGAAACCCTTCATGATCTAGGTCTAATGCAGCAGTGTGTTGATCAGTCTCCAATAATCCAACTGCATTGGTTTCGTGTAAAGCGGCAGTGATTCTAAAAACTACTCACTATCTTTCTGAAAAGCACAGCTGTCACTGAGAGTATTAATGGCGGCTTTTTCAACATGCACAGCAGCATGATTTATTGGACAGACATGAGAGTCGTATCA
>NW_023339740.1:2037546-2051168 GCF_004916995.1 Morone saxatilis | reverse complement strand
CACATTCAACTAAAAACTTAACAACCATTGCTAACATGATTAATTACACCTGTGTGTGGGCAGTCCTGTGTGAGAAAGGTCGGCTGGGTCACTGGGATTGACCGACATTATCAACCACCTGATCTGATGGAGGTTCCTCACAGCACCAGCCTAATTTTTTGGGATTTTTTTCTCCAGATAAAGATATAGAGTCAACCTTTTATCTCTCTTTCTCTCGCTCTCTCTCTCTCTCTCTCTCTCATTCACAGCTGATGCCTAGTTGATGTGCGGGGCCCACTGAGCCAACCCCATTCTGTCAGTGTCAGGGAACTGAAACAGCCCCTCTCTAACCCCTCCGGACTGGTGGGGCCCAGGGACACTGAGGACCAGAAACAGCTTGTCACAATCAGCAGCTTCAGGCTCTGTTAGCATACAAATGTGGACCAAGACAAGGAAATACTTTTGTCTGAAGGGACGTATGGGCCATTATTTCCAGGTCTGGTAAAGGGCCCTGGTGGCGGTTAACCCTTTCTTTTTCTTTCTTTTTTTTACCACATGGGGATTAGGGATAGGGTTAATAATCTGGACGCTACATCTTGAACATATCTGAAATATTTTACATTGAATGTAGTATATGACTTACAATAAAGGCACAAAAGACAAAAAAGGAAAGTGATAGAAGTATAAGGCATAATAGAGCAATCTGACCAATAAATGATAAAGAAGAAACAAGCGTACGATTTGTACTTTTAACTTAGGCAAACTTAGTGTAATTAAGGAAATCAGTTGCCACACATATTTTGAGTTTTATTAGATCAATGTTTCTTAGTTGTGGTCAATTAAATAACTGGAATGAAAAAATATTGAGTGTATTAAACATGAAATACTGTGTTTTTATACTTAAAATGATTAAGTTCTGTTAATTTATTTTAATGAGTGGGGTGAATGAATATTGTGAGTTGCATATACTAAAAATATTTGAGTTGGTTTGATTTGAGTGTATATGTGTGTGACTGTATGTGTGGCAGACTCCAGGAACAATAGGCAGTGTTTATGCTGGTGCTAATTGGGATCTGAAGAAACAAAAGAAAAGGACACGCAGCTTTAAATCTGTAGCAGAGTGTTCAAGCTGAAATCCACGACGAGTCTGAGACAGATTCACTCCTTCAGATTGCTTTCATTTACATCTCAAGGAACTAGTCAGCAACGTCTCCAAGCTCTCCCAGTCATGATGACATTTTACTGGAATTATATCACCTGTACATAAAATACTGCACACATTTAAGTTCACTCAAAACAACTGCCTCAACAATTCTTTTTGAGTTGGGTTTAATTCATGTGAATGAATCTAGTTTCTTGGAGGATTAATTTATTTTAACGTGCTTCTTTTATTAAGATGTTTTGTCAGGTTTTACAGTGTGCCTTTTTAAGAATTTTAATGTGACATTTATAGTTTTTTGTGGGAAAAACACATCAGACATATTTGTTTATGTTATAATACAGGTCTGGAGTTTTTTTAGTAAGTAGGGGGTTAGAACAGATCTGTGTTCACCAGCGTTTCTATCGAGGAATCAGCCAACACCTCAGTATCTGACAGCAGGATCAGAACCACATTTCAAAATAAAATGTTCACTCTATTTTACAATTACTTTTATTAAACCTGCATATATATATATATATTCCGTACACTCCTCATTTATAGCTTCACTGATACAATATTTCCTTAATTAAGCATATTTTCTTTTAAAACATCAGCATTTTTACCAAGAAACTATCATCGGTACTTCTATTCCTGCTGATGGGTGTTGGTGTACAGTTTCCATGTGCTAATATTAGATTCTGCTTATAAAATTACAATATTGTTAAATGATTCCTGTCCGTTCTCTCCTCTTCAGGGCTTATTAAAAGAACCTTTCTTCAAACCACAATCAGTGCTCCCTCTCTCTGTCTTTTCTTTATTGTCAGTAATATCCACGCATTCATGTGATCTCAGAGTTGCGCTCTCCGGAGCTCTCCAAGGCACTCAGAATAAATCCTGGTACTGTTGGTTACTGCACCCCCACGCACTTCTACACCCACAGCACATGCAAATTCCTCCTTAGGAATAAAGAGTTGCTCCGTACACGTTAAAGCCGCACAATGCTGATAAAAAAAACATGAGGAAAAGTCTAAGATGGATTTAAAAAATGATACCAAACTACCACAAGAATATCAGAGCCCCTTAGAAATGTCAAGACGGAAAAAAATGACTTTAATACCAAGCATCTAAAAATGTGTAAATATGTGAATGCAGACGGATGGAGGACAGGTGGGGGGGTTTCGAGTGCTTACCTGCAGGAGACGGTGATTTCAATCTTTGTCGCAGGTACGGTGGAGTTGAGTGGGTCGAAATCCCCGATTGTCGCCATGGCTGAGAGGTTTTTCTTTTAAAATCACTTCTTCTGAATCCTTGAAGTTCTCACTTATATTACAGCTCGGATTCTCCCGTGGCTGTACCGTGCTCGTTCCATCCACCCGAGACTGAGAGACGGAGTGAATCGGCCGGCTCCGGTAGTAGTAGTTGTTGCTGCTGACGGTCGCTGGAGCGCAGTTGAGGGTTAGGAGGCATACCTGAGGATGAGGCTTTCATTCATGGCGAGAGGGGGAGAGAGAGAGAGACACACCGGAGCTACAGACGCAGATCTAGAAGCTCTTCGTTTCTCTCCATCCATCGCCAGGTGGAGGCAGAGACCTCCACAAGTTCTTCTGCTGTGCCTGGGCGAAACTTGTGGTCTGAGTATGGAAGGTGATTAGTGCCATAAAAGGAGCAGGCGGAGGAGAGGCGTTCAAGGCCAACAGAGCCCTATTGTGAACACTCAAATGGTGAGTACTCCAAATCTTTATGTTTTTATGTATGGACAATATATTTCAGCAACTGCTTGGCTTATTTGGGCAATGTTGGTTATTGAGGATGCTGAATCCATTTAATACATTTTCAAAGTCAGGGGCATTACGAGTCAGTGCCATGTCCCAGTGCATGAGGATCAAAGCGGGTCTTCCCATCACAATCAGTGGCGCATTAAAGAAGTGAAAGCATGCAGCTTTAAAACAACCAGGTAGGTAGCTGCTGACACCTAAATTAAATGAAAATATATAGCCAGATATAGAAGATGAGTCATAATAGCAAGGCTAAGACTGTGATAGACTAGCTTGCTTAACCAAATTTGTGTTGAGGTTGTGTTGATTTTTAGGTCATTTATTTTCTAAGTACATAAGCACAGAGGCAAAAACAACAACAAAATGCTGCTCAGCAAAAAACACAACTAAAGAAATTTGAATTAATGTTACGTCTGAACATTCACACCAATGACATTGAGCTTTCTTGAATCCAAAATGCAGGTCCAATGTATTTAGCATATAAATAACCTCAAAACTGACTCAAAATTAATTAATCAAAATCAGTCCACTGGGAGCTGAAATATGGCCACATCTGGTTTAAACAGCCATTTGGATTATTTCAGAAATGGATTCAGCATCCTCAATAACCCTCAAACCCACTCCTATATTGTCCTATTGGCCAAACAGTTGCTGAAATATTGCCCATATGCTCATTAATGCTAATTATGAAAAGTGCCCAACATTTGCAAGATAGCATTTGGAAGTCTCTAAATGCTGGGGACCCATACTTTACATTTCTAACATAAAACTTAAAACTTTGGGGTACTCAACATTTTCTTGTGTTTCTTTACTATTTAGGGAGACTTTTTCTACCATTGAGTAAACTAAGTGACATTTTATTGACATTTCATATTATATTCAATGAATACCAATAACAGTAGAGAACAACTGATAATGAGCCCAAATAGTGAACACAATAACTTCAGGAAGTTTGTGTAAAATGAGCAATTTGGATACATTTGGAGCAGTTTTCTTGATATTTTTAGGCAGTTTTATACCATTCCCTGTCTGTATTATGTTTTTTGTTTTATTTTCTTTCAACAGTCATACATAAATAATAGTTTCTTTGTTTTTTTTACAAATTCAGTGTTTTGTTCTCATTGTTCTATTAGCTTTTTGGCTGCTTTAACGGCCCACTTTTCTAATGCAGGACAAATCAGAAAGTGAAGAAATGAGTGAAAATAGCTTGTGTTCAGGTCTTCACTGTGCTCTTATCCTGTGCGGATTTTTTTAAGTTTAAGGAATGTAGTGGTGTACGGATTGCAACGGTGCTGTTAAAGAAAAAAAAAGGTGTGCATGATTTAGGAATTTGTACACACAAATTAATCAATTCATGCTCTCAGTTTAATATCACATATATTTGCCCCCTCCCCACTCTTGTAGCGGGCAGCAAACACCCTTGGTGCTGTTTTATCAAATTAAAGTCACCTGGCAAGATGGCAGAACTGAGTTGGGAAAGGAAAAATAATTGCCATGTAAGGGTGACAGAAAATGCTAAAAGCTAAAAGAGGAATCGGAGGAGAAAGAGTTTGATGAGTAAAGACAGGAGACGCAACAAGAGGGCCGTGACAGAGACAGGGAAGAGGAACATATAGCCACAGAAATGTAAAATAAACAGGGAAAGCAAAAGAAGGAAGACACTGAGAAAGCAGACCAGACCCTCTCCTTTGTGGCATTAATCCCCATTAATCTTAATTAAGTTAAACCCATCAACAGTTGATTAGTTAAGATAAATATTTTATGTTTGAATAATTCATGAACCATGAAACATTTTAGCGCTCACACCTCCGAGGCAGCGGGAGGATGTAGTTGACTGGGTTCAGGCCAGGTTTCAGCAAGCACCTGCTCTGCTGTAGTATCACTGTGTGGGTTGACCTCTGACCTACACATTTAAAAGGGACCTGAGAGAGACTTTTACCACAGAAATCTGTTAAAATATGACGATGCATTTATCTTAACATAGCTGAATTTAGCTACAAAGTGTGAATTTGAACGCCCCAGTTATACAATTGCTTTATGCAATCACACTACATTTGACACAGAATTCTCATTTGCCAAACTGTACTTTGTCTCATCTGTGTTAAGAAAGACCACTTAACATCAGCTCAGCCGCTAAGGGAAGTAGATAGTATGGTGTAAATAGTTAATACATTTCACCATGGATGATAATGAATAAATCACAAGTATAAAGCTACTTTTATATGCTGAAGCTAATTCATTTAGAATGAAATAAGCAAGCCGCAAATACATTCTCTTTTTTCATTTATTCACAATTGCCACTTACTGCTCAGTTCACCTTTCATTGTAGCCTGCCAACAATTAAGAAATCAAAGGTAGAATTACTTAAAAATGCATCAACTGTACAAAGAAGAAAACTTTAAACCTCAGGATGAGTGCAATGCAGCATTTTAATAAAGAGATTCTGAAATAAAAATTAACTTGTAAAAACAAATAAAACCATTATATGCCGCAATTGAGAGTAATGCAAAACAAGTAAACGAAAAAGTGACAGACTGAGTTTTTGGAGAGTATTTGAAAGTATCTCAGAATAAGTCATTTCAGCTATGTGAAAATGACAGTAATGCTTTTGTGTGTCCTGTGATGCTCAACAGCTACAGGCAGACTGTAGAAATGATGCCAAAATAAAAACAAATGATATGAAAGCTTGACTGAATTATAGCTCCTCTTCAGAAAAGGTTTCTTACCAAGAAAGCTGACAGAGAGGAGGCCATGCCTGAAAGTCTCAAATAAAGCTGGACAGATTTGTGTAGGATTACAAAATAAAACCACTTTGACAGCCCAGGCAAATACATGCGGTCATGTGAACCAAATACAAACAAATTCCTTACAATGTCAAAGAAAAAAGGGATAAAAACTAACGTGGCTTTAAAAATAGTTTAGCAAATGTCTTTTTGTGGTACAAAGAAAGCAGAATTTGGCTTGGAATCTATAGCAGAACACCAAATTCTGCCAGTAAAAAGACAATTGCTTATTTGAATTCTTTCTGAGAGTGAGATGTGAAAACCAATACCACTTGTGTCTGTGAGTGAAATGCAGAGCTGGAGTTAGCCTAACCTAGCATAAAGTCTAGAAACGCCTGACGACGTCCAATCTGAAAAACACACCTAACAACACCTCTAAAACTGACTGATCAACACGTATCTCGTCTTTTAACCCATACTTGGACAGAAAAGTAAAAATCCAGAACTAACAGGCTAACAGATTAACTGTTGTTCATTAAGAAATATGGTAATTACACCACCAAAATCCCCCGAAAATGTCAAATTGCCATTTTTACATTTCTGTTTGTGTGTGGATTCAGTAAACTAGATAAACACGTTAATGAGCTTTAGAGGTGTTGATATGCATATTTTTGAACTTGAAAAAAGGCAGAGCTAGCTGTTTCCCCTCAGTCTAAACATGTCCCATCTCTAGCTCTGCACTAAGACATGATATTGATGACAATCTTCTCATCTTACTATCGGAAAGAAAGTGAGTAAGTGTACTTCCCCAAATTCCTACTTGAATTATTCCTTAAAATCAATAAAATCCTCTTCAGCTACAGTCTCTTTCAAAAGCAGAAATGAACATCTCTTTGTGCCTTAAATTTGGGTGTGAATGAAAAATGTCAACTGTATCAGTTTGTCTATAAGACTCAACAGCTTTATGTTACTGTACAACTAAAAAAGACTTATAGTCCTTCAACAAAGTGAGTGACAAAGGGGCAAAATTCCAAAAGCTTCATTGCAAAGCTAATGCTGCTAATGCTCTACAATCAAAACTTTTATTAACAATCTGCTGCAAACACCCCAAGCTCTTGAAACCATTTAAGTAACAGAAATACACCTGAAACTGGATCAGAGTAGTAGAGGTCTGATCCAGCATTACTGAAGATAAAAAAGGCACAACAAAACGTCCTGAGGTACAGCAGCCGTCAAAACCGTTTGGCAACACCGACAAGCTAGTTTCAAATAAAATCTCTCAACAGAAATCTCTGAAGAAATTTACTTTAAAGTGTGAATCTAGCTGAGAGTGGCCCAGGTAGAAATGTCGGTCTAAGTGTGACCTGAAAATACAGCTCACGTGTTTCGGAACAACAGTTGTGTGGTAACAGCTGGGCGGAAATCTCAGCACAGGCAGGAATCACGTGGACCTCGTTTCACTGGAGTCCAACGAGAAAGGACTCTGGAAAGGCATTCGGTTCACAGGTTTGCTACCACAATGCTCAGTGCCTCTTGTGCTACCATGTCAGTGCTAAAGAAGAAGAAGAAGAAGAAGAAGAAGAAGAAGAAGAAGAAGAAGAAGAAGACCGGATATGAACTCAAGTAAAGGACATGACATTAGACTGGCGAGGTGAAAAGATCGTTGCTTCATCTTCTGCATTTTCAAAAACTGAGTGAACAGTCGCTGTAAATGTTTAATCCTTATTTTATGAAGATAATATTTTGTAATATAACTTGAAAGTCATCTAGTTCAAGGATAGGATCAGATTTTGTTTAAGGCATCTACCTCACATACCATATGTACGCCTGCTGGTCGCTGTAATCATCCCTTCTGTCCATACAGGCTGAGAAGAGATAACTTTCTAGTGTACCCCGAAATAGGGCCCAAATATCACATTCTGTTGCATCTCACACCTCTATATAATGACAGACTTTTTGCCCAGCATGCAAGTGTGACCACTCCTAACCACTATGAACACTTTTGCCTTGTGTGTTCTGGTTCAGCCAACCCTTCACACAAACTAGTTTGTACGCTTGAGTTCCCACTGAGGCTTCAAGGTTTCAGTATGCTTCAAACAAAGTGCTTGTTGGATCATTGAACAGCATCCCATAAGTCATTCGGGGTGCTGCGTCCGGCAGTTTCTGTGACTTTCTGAGACCCATAATCCTTCCACTTCACACACTGATTGACAAGGTGTACGGAGGTGAGAAAGTAGGCAGGTTTTGAACTTTTTTTGCAACACCATGAATGCCTTCAACACGAAACTGTCTGAAAAGTATGCACCCTTATCCCCATTTTAACATTCCCTTAGACTTGTTTGGACGACACTTCATACAAACTAATTGTCAGATTCACACTGTAAGGCTTTGTGGCATCATCAATCAGCACGATACCCCTTATCCCGAGTCAGATTTGGGGCGCTGTGTCTGGCAGTTTCTGTAACTTTCTGAAACCTTCAATCCAGCCACTTTACCCAGTGATTGGGTCCCTCACAACAACTGGTGTAAATACTTTTGCCTTTAGACGTGGTCAGACATGTTGTATAATTGTTGTTTCAAGTATGGTGAACCCTGAACTCCAAAGGGATTTGGCCAAGACTGAAATTGCTTATCAAGTCACAGAATATGGACAACACTTGGACAAAGCACAGACACTAACTCAAACTTCTGAAGCTTCATATTAGCTTAACGTGGACTGCAGATACAGTACAGTTGCACTACAAAGGAATGTCTTCAACCCCAGAGTGGACAGAAGGAATTACTACAGCAGCCAAAAACTCCTTCAATGTACATATGGCATGTGAATACTGCATTAGGACAGACTTTTAAAAATTCAACCTTCAACCTTCCATCCTTATCCAATTTCAATTTTCTGTGCTAAATTAGAAACCAAAAACCTTGGTACCATTTCTGTCAGAACACAATAAGTGCTGTATTTATCTCTTCTTCCAAATCCACCTGAACAAAAGAACTTTCCACTGCTTGGGTCAGTTAAGAATAGCAGCACAAAACAACAGGACTAAAAACATATCGCTTCCTGTGCATGGGACGGTCACTGCAAGGATTTTAAAAAAAATATGAGCAGATTAAGGAAGAACAGAGGAAGGAAGAATTCTTTATATTCTGCCTGTAACAGGCACAGACCCCATGTTCTTAGCCACTTACATTTCATTATCCCTTTTTGATACTGTGGCTGAAACCATTTCCCTCCCTGAATGTGACAGATAAACTCAACACACAAGATTAAAAGTCCAGAGAAAACTTGGAGGATCACAGAAAAAACTAAATCCGGACATGTAAGGTTTAAAAACAAAACCAAAGTAAGTTTTAAAAAAAAGAAACAAATGCTTCAGCCCTGCACTGAACCGAGATGTTTGGCACTTTGTCGTACTGAGTCCAGATGTGTTGAATCGTCTGTTGATGGATGGATGGAAGAAGAAGGAGGGTCTGAAGTCACATTGAGAGGGTTCAGACAATGGCGTTTGTGCCCCGGAGGCCTACCCCGCGGGCGAACTGCTCCAGCAGGCCGGAGATTGCGCCAGAGGGGCTGGGCACCGAGGACTTGAGGCCGACAGTGGAGCTGTAGGCCGCCAGGAAGACTTCCCGCACCGCCTCCAGGCGGGCCTGACGCTCAGAGGGAAAGGGACACCTGGAGAGGAGAGAGAAAGGGGGGAGAGGAAACAAGAGGGAGGAAGATAAAAAGACAGGAAAAAATAAAAGGTTAGGAAACTGAAGAAATCAGCAGAGGAAAAGAACAGAATGACGCAGGCAGAGGCAGTTTGGATCACTTGGGCCACAATGTACTCGTGAATTAACCATTACAGAGCTCACACTCATCATCATCACCATCTCTCTGCTCCTCTCCCATCTTCCCAGTTCCTCTCACTTCCTCCGAAATAAGATGGATAGACGTTATTTGCCTTTCCTACCGCAAGTGACGCCGGTGGGACACTCTCAATTTGGCAGTCTGATCAAGCAGATTAAAATGTGTCCCCTGCTGGGAGCAGAGAGTAGGAGGATGAGTCAGAGGGAGAACCCGGTGGAAAATTCATCTCCCAAGATTCTCCTCCTCGTCTATCGTATGGTTCAGTGGGGGGGGGCAGAGATCAGTGACGGCCTTTTTTTTTTAAGCACATACATTCCCTTAAATAAGAATACTGACCAAGATAAAAAAATCAACCTGTCAGTCCTCTCTGTTAGACACATACTGTTTCTGTGTTCTTCAAACATATATTTGGCGTATATTTGGCACTTTTGTACTGCAGTATTTTGTTATTTATAGGCTGGCGTATATGCCAATACGGCACACATTGAAATGCCATATGCCACAAAAAAAGATCTGTATGCTGCAATCATCATATGGTTGTTCTCATTTGCTGTTTCTTTATCACGGCTCATACACGTGTTAACCAGGCAGTCATTCCCAAGCTGCTGCTAATAAAATAGTGATTTAATGATCACAACATTGTCTGACAACTGTGCCTTGTGACTGGCTATAGTGGCATTTAAAGTGAGTAACCGCACACTTGGAGACAACAAAAGGTTGTCTTCTTTAACTTCATGGTCACACAGCCTCTGACTGAGACTGGTGACCAGTGGTTTCCAAATATTTTCATAAGATGTACCTCCCAGCCCAGTCCGAAGTACATCTTCATAAACACCACCATTTATGTTATTTGAATCAATTTCAAACTGGGTGTGATTTAACTCTTAATCCGATTTGGATATACTAGTGGATGTTACAATATTTTATTTTTTTGGTTTTAAGAAGGCCTTGCAAACCACCATAAAGCTTTGGTGACCCCCAGTGGTTGGGAATCACTAGCTGATGTTCTATATGGAGAAAAAACCCATCATCCAGTGACAGGAACTTGCTAAATTGATCATACCATGGACACCATCCAGGATGAGCTTAGTTTCCTTAGTAAGAACAACAGGAAAAGAAGCACAGGGTTTCCTTAGTACCTGAACCACATGTCACATACAGGACTGAAACTGTGTGTTTTTATTAATGGAGTCCCAATAGAAAGCCTGAGCAGAGGGACAATAATGGATGGGTTGTACATCGGGTCACTTACATCCGTCCACTGGGTCCTTCATCCTGAAAACTGAAGGGCAGGGGGGAGTCGTAGGCAGCAGCGACAGCAGACGAGGTTGAGGAGGCTGAGGCCAGAGGAGGAGGGAAGTGGGCGTGGTCATGGATGCTGCCACAACCCGAAACTATCTGCCAGCTCCCATACTCTGTAGAGAGGGAGGAACCTGACCGAGTGTAGTCTGCTGCTAACCTGAGAGACGGACAACAGAGAGAGTTAACAGTCCTACCTGTAAGCATCCAGGTATTCACAGGTCTTCCATAGTGCGGAATGATAATAAGCAGATAATAAGCCGAGCAGTTGCTTTCAGAAAAGACAGGAATACATTTGTGGAAGGTTCAACTAATCTTAACTCATATTTAAATTATTCATCACAAAGACTGAGTTTGGATGTCTGGCAATAATAACCCCCCCTCATTTTACACTTGTTTTTTGTCTTTACATAAATGTTATCATCAGCCTTTTGTTGATATGCCAACGTTTCCAAGACACACAAGTTCATTGTGCAGTTTTGAATAGAATATGAAATATCCAACATTTGAGCAGGGGTCAAAAGGGGGTCCTTTAAGGAAAAAGGTTGCGAACCACTGATGCAGCCCAATATCACAAATAACGGGCTTTACAATCTGTACACTATACAACCTTAGACTCCGATAATGGATAAGGAAAAACTAGTATATACTAGTATAATATAACTAAAAGGTATATTAGTCCAAAAGTATGTTTTAACGGTGTGAGGTTTTCATCTTATTTCAGTAATTCATGGGATAATTATTTTATTTTATTATTTTTTTGGCCTTTCATTGCCTTTATTGATAGTAACAGCCGAAGATTGACAGGAAAGGGGGGTAGAGAGAGGGGATGACAAGCAGCAAAGGGCCACAGGTCGGATTCGAACCCAAGCCGCTGCAACAACTCTGTACATGGGTCGCCAGCTCTACCGACTGAGCTAACCGGGCACCCATTCATGGGATCATTTATATACATAGAATTTGAGCATGGCCAAATAATTGTTTCATATCATCCAGTTCTGAACATTAGAGGAAGAGACTCTCTGATTGCCCATGCATGAGCTGCAGGCTCTGTTGGTTCACTGGTTGGTCTGCAGGGTGAGAGCACAGTGCCTCTGGTGATCATCCAAAATTTACATTACTCAACTTAAGTGTGTATAAAAATAAGATGGCACGCAAACTTGGGACTGGCTGATGGAGTTCACTCGTCTCACTCACCTTCTTCCAGGGACAGCCAACGGGCTGCTGCCAGTGCGTGTGACGCCGTGTTCTGACTGGTTGGAGGAGGAAGAGCTGGAAGACCTGGCCTCATTGAGTGGATGGGAGAGGTGCTCTTCCACAGGGTTCTGTTTATTCCAAACAACCATCTGAGGAGAGGAGGTGGTGCCTTTTCTCCTGAGGAGAAGAAGAACACATCAACATCCAGAGGAGGAGGAGGAAGACTGTATGTAGTAGCTTGTGATAGAAGTTTACCAAATGAATGTATGCCTTGATGGAAATACGAAAACTAGCTTTGTACTGATTAAAGGTTATTTTGATTCAACCAGCTTGAAATTAATAATTCCATGAAAATTAACCGACATGGAAACACGACTGGTTTGCTCCTTCATTGATCCAAATCAGTCCAATTGTGGGGCTAAGGCCCTGGAAGCTGGACATTAGCGCTGCATGAAAAAACACAGGGCAGTCATTTATTTCATTGAGACCAAACAAAGAAGAAGAATTTTTTTTTGCCAAAGTGCCACCTGGCACCTGGCAAGTTAGAGAGTCAAGTAGAAGTCAGCTTAAGCGCACAATCATGGTTGTGTGCTATTCTCCCCCTGTAAAAAAAATGACTTGCAGATTCCTTGCTTCTTTGTTTCTGATTCCACTGTCCTCAGCATTTTAACATCACAATGCAATACAGTGGTTCCCAAAACCTTTTTCCTTAAGGGACCCGTTTTCTGTCATTGAGTAACCTGACATTATTATATGGATATTTCATACTATATTCAATGTATAACAACAACTGATAAACTGTACAATGAACCCAAACAGTGAACACAATAACTGCAGGAACTTTTTATACAATTCTGTCTGTATTATATATTTTTTTATCATTTCTAAACAATTACACATACGAATAGACTTCTTTTTTGACACTTCAGACTTCCCTGATGCTTGGCTATTGCTCTATCAGCCCTTTGGTTGTTTGAACTTTTCTAAGGCAGGACAAGACTGTTTATCAGAGAGTGCCATCGGCAGAACCACATTCACGGACATAAACCCAGCGGACGCAGAAGAGCTACGCGACTGCGGTCTGCTCCAGAGGCCTGCTCAACCACCGACCCCCACTCCTGCAACCAGCCCACAGTGGAGGCGCCACAGGCGGAATATGAGGAAGCAGAAGAGGGGAAAGCGCGGAGGTATCCAGGCTAGGCTAGCGGCTAGCCCTCACCGGCCGGCTATCCCTACCATCACACTGGCCAACGTACACTCGCTGGAAAACAAATTGGATTATATCCGCCTACTTCGCACAACTTCTAAGACTGTGGGTGAGTGTTGTGTCCTTGTGTTCGTGGAAACATGGCTTAACAACAGCGTCCCGGACTGTCCCGGACTGTGCCATTCAGCTAGCCCGGCTAACATGCTACCGGGCAGACAGAGCGCTCGTCGAGGGGGGGGAGACTCGCGGCGCGACTCTTTGTTTACATCAGCGATGCCTGGTGCCACGACGCTGTTGTGGTCTGCAAACACTGCTCATCACTGGTGGAGTTTATGGTTATTAAATGACGGCCAGCATGTCTAGACCATACACAGAGGTGCCTATAAAGCCCGTTCCCTCCCCCACCTTGGGGCCTCAGACCACACCACTGTTATGCTAATGCCAGCATACAGGC
>NW_023339740.1:2034750-2037446 GCF_004916995.1 Morone saxatilis | reverse complement strand
TCCGGGACGCTGTCGTTAAGCCATCTTTCCACGAACACAAGGACACAACACTCACCCACAGTCTAAGAAGTTGTGCGAAGTAGGTGGATATAATCCAATTTATTGTCCAGCGAGTGTACGTTGGCCAGTGTGATGGTAGGGATAGCCGGCTGGTGAGGGCTGGCCGCTAGCCTAGCCTGGATACCTCCGTGCTTTCCCCTCTTCTGCTTCCTCATATTTCGCCTGGCGCCTCCACGGTGGGCTGATTGCAGGAGTGGGGGTCGGTGGTTAAGCAGGCCTCTGGAGCAGACCGCAGCCGCGTAGCTCTTCTGCGTCCGCTGGGTTTATGTCCGTGAATGTGGTTCTGTTGATGGCGAGCAGAAACTCACGGGAGTATGTGCGTCTAGGGTTTAATGGACGCAACGATGACGAACAGATGCACGTAGGTACACAACACAAAAAACATAAAAACACCGATCTGTCGGGAGAGAGAGGAGCCGCTGCGTGTGTACGCACCACCATCTTGGTGTGTCATCACCTTTACCTTCCATGTCAGCACTCTCAAAAAGAGGAGAAAGGAGTGTTGTGTTCCCATCTTACTAGCTGTCAGTGAGCACTGGCTCCTCATCTCCTTCCATCCATGCTCTGCCAGTCCTCGTAGAGCTCCAGTTTCCTCTGCTACAGATACTTCCAGTCACATTACAAAGCCAATGTAGTCAGGTCAAACAAAGCTGACCTCTAGGGAGCCTCAAATGCCAGATCTACTAGCCCAGTTAATTCTGCCCGACCAGTCTCATAGTATCTTTTCATTGATTCTGGAGCTGAAGAACTTAATGTGCTGGATGAGCAGAGAGATGCTTACCATCGAGTCAGGTTTAGGCAGGAGTATGGACAATCTTTAACACAAAAGGACAATGTGAATATCCTATTAATCCATTCAGTCTCATTAATGCCCCTGTTGTCCCACACAGGCTGAAAAAATACGTATTTGTCTACACTGATAAAAATGTTTGTGTTTTTTTCTAAGCACAAGCAGGATCATTTACAATGTCAGGTGTTACAAAGGCGTCTGAAGAACCAGCTGTGTGTTAAAGTGGAAAGGTTTGTGGTCTGTGGTTTTTTATCACAGATTTGGTTTTGATTGCAGAACTTGTCTCGGTTCAGGACAACCTGGCTCAGTTATTTTCACTTTAGCTGCAGGCTCAGTACTCTTATTTTGAAAGGTTCTAATCACAGCAATCTAATCAGCCAATCAGAGCCCTCCTCCCTGTCTCTGTTTCCTCTGCAGCAACTGTATTTATCTTCTGCAGTCCTCTGTCATACTTCCTATAAATATTTGTTCACTGAACATTTTTTACTGAGTTTGTTTCATTGCATTTCATGTTGAGTTTGAATGCACTCAGGATTTTAGCTGTTGTGGAATTTCGATGAATTTAAAAACCCTCGCTGTCTCATTTACACCTCCACCAGGGATTAGCAGTTATACATAAAACATGTGTTAAGTGTTCTCACATATCTGCTGGTAATTTGAATTAATTGAATCAGTGGTTAAGCTCCACTCTGCTGCCAACCAGGGAAAATAATTGACTTATCTTTTGAAGTCATGCCAGTCATTAAGCTTCAGTATGACAGAAACTAAATTAGTAAATTCAGAGTTTATGTAGAAAACCATCTTTCTGCTCAATATGTGCGTTTTTACATAAAATGATTTCCTTTTTCTCCACAATCACAGTGACAGAATCAAATTTGCACATTTAAACTAAATATCTAATGTAATGATTTTGATCCACAGTTCAAACGTTAAACTGGATTCATCAATAAACTACAATAAATAGTATGTATCAAAAATCTATAATCAACTGACTGTCATGTCCATCAGAAACCTGTAAGAGAAGGGGTGGAGTTTCATAACTCGTCACAGCTCTTCCATCCAATCCGTCTGTGGGTGGAGCAAGTGTTTGAATTATACAGTAGATCATCATTGATGAGCCTCGTCTCCTCCTGAATGGTCGACATGTTAACCTTAACAGGGGGCTGTGGTGCAGAGGCAGAGCGGGTCGTCCCCTAATCGGAAGGTTGTTGGTTCGTTCCCCAGTGTGCTTGAGCAAGATACTGAACCCCAAATTGCTCCCAATGCTGTGCATCAGTGTGTGAATGTGTATGAATGCATTAGTGTCTGTTCGATGGGCTTCGCCATCACTGAGTGAATGTGTGTAAGTACAGGTCCATTTACCATTTAACAGTTAATCACATGATCAATAATGTCAATATTAGCTCAGCATGTGTCTGTGTGTCCTTGCACAGAAACAATTATAATATGAGCTGAAACAAACACACACACACACACACACACACACACACCTTCCCCCATCACGACAAGAGACGAAGGAGAGTGTGTGTGTGTGTTTATTGATGACTCAGGACGAGCTGACACACTAACAGAGAATATATAGTTGTCATTATCTCACTAATGGATGTTTGGCTGTGATCAACACACACACACACACAGTAGATAAGCTGTTTCCTGTATGAGACAGTGTTCAGTCTCACAGTACTGGAGGTATCTAATGTACTAATACTGCAGTATAATGTGTAGTACTGACTGTCAGCTAAGGTTAGCTACGAGCTGCAGTTCACCTCCTTAAAACTGAAACACACATGGACCTGCCACATTGAATGTATAAATAACATACAAATACATATACATACATATACAT
>NW_023339740.1:2029959-2034725 GCF_004916995.1 Morone saxatilis | reverse complement strand
ATAAATATACATACATACATATAACATACATAGAACATATATATATATATACATATAGTATGGTCGCCTGTACGGCAAAGGAAGTTAACTGTGTCATTGCTATGCAGCGATGATACGGCAGGTTATAGCTATGCATCAAGCCTGAGTGAAGTTTAATCAATGGTATCTGAAATTGACAGAACATGTCTTGGAAGGAACTAAGGAATCCTGGGATGAGGCTGCAAGTTTTCTGATGTTATAACTCCAGAAAAAAACAAGAACTGGGCGGCCGCAGGAAGAACCTGCCAGAGACCACTTTCTAAAGGGAGTATAGTTATCTAGATGGCGATGTGCCCTTGGGGGCGGCTCTAGCGAGGGGCCCCTGTCAGGAATGCTGGAGTTATCTTTGATCGAGGAGCTTGTCAGGGTGTTAATTCCGCACATAAAGAAAACGCTCCTGAGGGGACGCTGGCCTGTCTTTCAGTTTACATAATATTACAAAACTTTGACGCATCCCCTGTCACAGACCGAGTGCAGAAGAAAGACTAATGTAGATCCAATGTGAAATCAAAACGCTGGCCAGCACGAGTGACTGACAGGCAACCGTGGCCGGCCAGCGTCACTCTCTCTGTCTCTGGCGTTTCCGCCGCTTTGCTTCGGCATTGGCGGTCCTGTAAATTTTAGGGAGGTAGAGTTCTCAATCCAACAGTCTCTCTCCTCCACCTATCAAAGGCGTCTTTCATGTTTGGCGGGGGGTTCCTTCGCTTGGTGGAAGAGTCCATAGGGCAGCGCTCGGTCATTCCACCCGTTCTAAAAGCACTACGTTCTGCCTGAATGCGGGGTCTGGCTAGCTTGCTGGTTCGCTATAGTCGTCCTCCACCAAACGGCTAGAAGCAGGAGCCGAGAGCCTTCAGTTACCAAGGCGTCCTTTCCTGTGGAACCAGCTTCCCAGTCGTGGTTCGGCGCGAGCGCGCCAGACCACGTCAACAGCGTCACACGTTCTTAACGACGCTAGCGCTTAAAGACGTCTTCCGTGCCTACTGTTTTTTTGCACCTCACGTGCACGCTCTCACCACACCGCCGGCGCTCAGCACAACACAAAACCAACATATATAATATACAAGATATACAAACGACAACCTAACAAAAAAAAAAAAAACAAAACAAACAGAGACAACAAAAAGAGAGGACGACATACCACATATCATTCACACTACTTCTCCTCTCCTTTTCTGCAACTCTTCATGCTCCCATTATGCATGTTACTAATTTCACTTCTTCCCCGAATTCTTGTGCTTTATCGTCCTGCAGGTTCTCATGGATCCTGTGGAGCCTCCTGCCCAATTGGCCCTGCTAAGACCTACCATTGCTAATATCACTGATATTATTGTTATTATTATTAGTTGTTGGTTGAGTATTGTTGTTGCTGCGGTTTGCTGTTGTCGCATGCTCGCTGTCCCCCATCGTTGCTGCTGTCGTCCGTCGTCCAACCGTCTTTCTCATGATCGTCATCGATCAATACTGTTGTAATGTATTGTTGCTACTGTTGTTGCTGTACATCTGTTTTCTCTCTCATCTCTCTCTCGTCTCCTCTCTCTCTCCTCTTCTCCAACTGGTCAAGAGCAGAATGACACCCACCTAGAGCCGAAGGGTCTGATCCGAGGTTTCTGCTTGTTAAAGGCAGTTTTATCCTTCCCGTCGCCAAGTCTTGCTCATTGGTGGTAACTGTTGGGTCTCTGTAAATGTTAAAAGAGAGATTCGGTCATAACTGTTCATATTGAGTGTCCTGAGATATTCTGTTATAATTGGCGCATATACAAATAAAATTATTGATTGAAAGCACATTTCTTTGATTATATTTATTATCTTATTTATATTTTATTATATTCATATTTCTATTTATTTTTATTATGTAATTACTTGTATTTTTATTAATGTGCTAATTGGAGCTTAACATTAGCTACTCGGTAAGATAATTGTCTAATCAGTGTGAGCTAATTTAGCCAGTTGGTAATGTGGTGTCCCATTTTTAAGACAAATCGTGAGAAAGAGTCGACCCATTTGGTGATGACTGTATGTCACAACATATCCCCCACCCTACCCCAGCTCCACCCAACTCCCCCCATAACAATAATAATGGGAATTATGAATAATTATAATAATCAATCACAATTAATGCTGCCACATGCATGACAGCAACCAAAACCAACATGTTCATCAAACCGTGAACATGTTTTAGATTTTATTGCACATACTTGACAATAAAGTTGACTCGACTTGACTTGAGTGAAGGCTCTGTGAATGTAGCTTGTGTTCAGCTCTTCAGTTCAGATCTTAAACAATAATCTAAACTTTCAAAATAACTATTTAATTTAGTTTTCTTCACAGAAATAAACAAAATGCTAATATATAGGTCTACTGTGTATATTTTTTAATGTTTTTTTTATGCCCCTTAAAATCAAGAAGGCCTTCCAACCCCCTGTGAAGCTTTGGAGACCCCTAGTGGGGGATCCAACACCCAGGTTGGGAACCAAAAGGGTATTGTTGGTCGTTTTCAACCTGGATTTAATTTTCTAACAACAAGTTTTGAATTTGTTCCAGTATTAAGTGAGAGCGCTGCAGCTGCGAAATGAGAAACATGATCCTTGCGGGCAATTGCACACAATCAAAAGATACCCTCAAAGTGCTTGTTTTTGCTACTGACTGGCTCAGATTGTTATTATAAGTGTCTGGCAACACAACCGTGCAGAGAAATGAAAAATGTTCTGTTCCTTTTGCTTGGTTCACTGTGTGTATAATCAAGTCTCGCTCAAGGAGAAGTCTCGTTCAAAAATCTCAGGAGTTATGTGATATGTTCCTGCGGGTGCTATGACCCAGTTCCCATAGAGTAGATTTCACAGACTGGATCAAGCAAAAGGTTACCGAAAAAAAAAAAAAATTCTGTAGGCTCCTTTCCATAATGTTGTCAGACATTTACAGCAACAATACAAGGCTTTTCATAGACTAATGCTCGTTTTTCATCGTCTCACTGGCACATGTTACATGTTGCTGTGTGTGTGCTGGTGTTCATGGAAAGGCTCAAATTTAAAAACATACTGATGAAATATGAATAATAAACATGTATCCGTCAACTTTGCAAAACAAATATTTTAAAAGAAATGAATTCCTGACTTTTGTGAGCCTGTGTGATACTGACCAGCTGGAGGCCTGGGGTTGGCTGGAGAACATGTCCACTGCTTCGTTGTTGAGGCTGGATACGGCGCCCGCCTCCTCAGTGATAAGGGAGAACTCGCTGCTCAGACTGGTCACACTGCCGCGATCCCTCGACTCTGAAACCAAACACACACAGTAGGGTTGTTAGTTCGGGTTCCTAAGTCAGTAGACCTTTTTCTCAGCAGACATTTAGACATATAGCAGGGAAAGCACAGGTGTATGAGACCTGAAGTGAAACCAGAACTTCCAGGTTCTGTTCCATAAGGAAGAAAACTTTATTCAAAACCCCACTGACATTGGTAACTACGCTAATAACTAAAATCCAGCAGGGTCGTGTCTAGATGATAATACTAGATTTGCGAAATTTGTAAATATTGTTTCTTCCTTGAGCAAGTTTTTTTTTTTTTTTTTTCATGGTAAGCCATTACCATGGAGGTATGAGAAGCATTGTTTTGTCCTGTATACTCTGCAATTCAGTTAAAGCAGGTCTTTAACTGAAGCTAGATGTTACTACGATGTTGTACAAATGTGAAGTTGTTGTAACAGCTGTACAACCTTAAGAATAAGGCTATTCTCTGGTGTTGATTTAATATTACCGTGCATTGCAACAAATAACCTACAATAGCGTGATTTGTCACTTTAGGACTTAATTGTGAATATCTAAAATGATAGGTTTCTGACATCTAGACCCAGGGGCAAGGATGAGGGCGCATTTAAAGCGCACTGATCTGTTAGTTTGGTTTAGGCATGAAAATAACTTTAGAGAAACATTGTGGTTGTGTTAGAATTATTGCTTTTTTTAAGGTTACGGGACCTTCATTACATTAATAACCATTTGGTTAACGTTTGGAAACAATTCAAACTCGGCAGGAGGAGAATATTTTGAAACTGCTCCCAGTATATCTATGTTTATATATGAATCAACTGCGCACGTTTTGCAAATCTAGGGTTACCATTTCCCATATGCCCTAGACTACTGGTTCTCAAACTATGCAAGTTGGCTCCAGTGGTACATGCAGGAAAAAAATTACATTAATTAATCAAAAACATATAAAAAGAATAAAATACTTCCACATTTTGAAAGGTAATACTCACATTATTTGATTGCCGAAATGTAATTTTTAGTGCTGTCAAACGATTAAAATATTAATTCGCGATTAATCGCATAATTGTCATAGTTAAAACTCGCAATTAATCGCACATTTATCTATTCTAAGGTACCTTGATTTCTTTTTGTCCCATTATTTTTTCTATTTAATGCCATAACATGAAAAGTATTGGTTGCTCTGGCCAATGTTTTTATTGAAAACATTGGCAATATAACTGTAGTGTTCAATTTCACACTAACCATTCCAACACTTGAGCAAATAATCTCTCACACAAAGGGTGAAAAAAATACTTTGTCACACAAACAGCCCCTTCAACAGCCCTTTCTAAGGGATCAAAACAGTTGTGGTATCCATGTGCTTCTGTCTGAAGTCATCCATTGTCGCCTGGCTTTGACGAGGGGGCGGAGAATTTGCATCAGCTGTGTGCTTGGCCATCAAGTGGTATTTCAGACTGGACGTGCTGCG
>NW_023339740.1:2028723-2029949 GCF_004916995.1 Morone saxatilis | reverse complement strand
GATGATAGCTCAGTTCACAACGACAAAACACACAGATCACTTTGGTCTTGTCAATGGAACCATTTGGTAACTTTTTAAAAGTACTTAAAAAGAAAAAGAAAAAAAAGAACTTTCCATTCAGAATATTATTGGCATTCATTTCGGCGTCTCGCGCTCGCCATCCACTCAAAACGTAACGTCTACTACTCTTAAACAAGTGCGTGCCTGTTGTTTTGTTTCCGGTCTAAGTAGATCCGGTGTGGTGTTGTAGTTTTTCTAACGTTACTAGTTGTTGCAACAGCACGTGAAAAAAACTACAAAGTGTGCTTGGCCAAAAAGAACGTTAATCTCACAATAAAAAATTTCACACCGTTAAAATGGGTTTGCGTTAACGCCGTTAATAACTGACAGCACTAGTAATTTTTAGTTTTACATTTCCTGTAATATTTTGTTTCAGTATCAGCCTGCTACGAGCCACATTCATGCTCATTGCGAGCACGTACAGCCATGATTAGTTATGAGGAAAAATATGATGGCAAGATAGTGATATGAGGTAAAATCAGTGGTTCAAAGACTCTCTTTGTGAGAAGACTGAATACTGAATAGTCTTGGACACATAACAGCAATAATAAGAAACAATGTATACCTGTGAAACTGGTAAATAGTGACAAAGCAGTATAGTGAAGCCAATGCAAGGCTCTACTAAAAGTTAAAATCCTGCAGACATAAAGGTTTGTGATGCAAGATGTTTTGGATTCAAGCATTGCAATTTTCTAAAGAGATGAAAGTGCTGTGTTATCACCAAGACTCTCATTGCTTTGTCTCTGCCCTGACACTTTGTCTACTCGCAGCACTCAGAACCTTTATTATTCCTCATTGCATCAGACCAGAGGCAATCAACGGGGGCTCCCAATGCTCTTCAAGTACATCACCAGAACACACGATATAACAAGTTGCACTGAGATCTTAGACACATTTAACGCTTCCTACACGAGTTTGTGGCTTCTGTATAAAAATATATGCAGCTCAAAAGGAAAACATGGGAAATATTTTGTTAAATGGTTTCCAATGTTACTGGTATAATACTACCTGGGCACTAGTTCCCAGTTCCATGAAGTATCTTAATGTCATGTTTTCCTTTGGTCTATGAGAACCCCTTTAGGCCCGCTTTATGTTCCAAGGTTGTGAAAAATATAATAATGACTTTTTCCCATCCTTAATGCAACCAGAAATGAGAATCAATAAAA
>NW_023339740.1:2026731-2028623 GCF_004916995.1 Morone saxatilis | reverse complement strand
CTGACAGTAGTAAATGAGACAGATAATCTGTGAAAATTTCAGGTTCCTCTGGTTCCTCCTAGAGCTCCAGCAAGAATCCATCGGGCCTGAACGGAAACAACCAATCAGAGCCAAGAAAGATAGAAAGATACTTTGGGTTGGAGACTTGAAGATAGTTGATTGTTGAGTCTCATTCCCAGGGTCCCAAAGTCTGTAAAAGTCTGTATTTGATGGCCTGGGAATAAGATCTTTCTTGGCTCTGATTGGTTCCTTTCATTCAGGCCCGGTGGATTCTTACAAATGCCATTAGGAGCTCTAGGAGCCAGAGGAACCTGATTGTTTCACAAATTATCTGTCTCGTGTACTACTGCCAGGATACAGTAACCATGTATATTAGATTGTAATGTGCGTGGAATAATGGGGTTACCCATGATTTTTCTTTGTTTTGATTAGGGCATTATATATCGGCCATTGAAAATCCCATACCCGTCAGCCACTACTGTAAACATCGAGGGTGGCTGGTGAACGCAGGTGTATTCCTTTACAAGCCCATTTTGAAATGTAGTTAAGAAAGGAGACATAATCCAGCAGTTGCAGCTCTCATGTTTTACACATCTACAGATAAACCATTGTTTCCTTGTGCACAAACAAAGCATAAAATACACAAAGACCAATGTCAATAAATGCATAAACATCCCACATACCATTGTGCTCTAATTAAAGTAAGATGTTTCTTTTATATTTGATAAGGTGTCTTACTAAATATGTGTCTAATTTCAATATGTGGAAAATATATTACTTTGCTTACAGTGACATAGACGGCCCCTCATTTGTTCCCTACAGAGGCTATGGCGATAAAACAAAACAGCTGCACAGACGGACCAATAATTCAAATCAAAACCATTACTTCATAGAGATCATTAGATCCCTCTTAGTGCAATGCAAAGAGTTCAATACTAAACCTTCTAATGTACTGTACGGCACTGGTTGTCAGGTTACATGTAGAGCAGATCTATGGGCAGGAGTCATAAAGAAATACAGCAGGATTACATCAATCTGGCACCCAAGGTTGACCACTTTTGTTCTAACTATTTATAATCTGGAGATTAAGCCTAAGGCTACTCAGTGGTACAACAAATTTAACAGCAAATCTGACGTTACCAAAAACAAAATATCAAAGAGAAGCTGCACACCGACACCTTTCCATAGGGAAATACAAACAGAAACCCAATGTTAGTTTTAAAAATATGCAATGGACCAATTCATGCAGATAAAAATACAAATGAACTGTATATAAATAATATCACTGCAAGGAAAACAGAGTCCAAACAAGGATAAGTCTTAGTGTTACTGAGTAGTGTAAATTGAACATTTTGATCAATGAGGAACTAAACATGGTTTGGCTTGACATCTATCAGTCACTGAAGTCCTGTGCAACAGTTACTGGAGTAAACATGTAGAGAGCCTGCCTTGTTCTGGATACAGGCTGAAGAACCAGGACAAATGCTGGGACAACCTGGAACATGACCAAAATGATACTTTCAAAATAAATGTCTCTGCTTACCCACTTTAAGTACAGAGAAGTGCAATAGATTGTGGTGTGATTTTTTTCTTTAGTGTGTATCATTTAAAAAGTTAAGCGCAAGAAGTGTGAAGTATATTTAAGTGTGTGTCAGCAGCTCAGAACATTAGTGGGGGAATGGTATGGCTCTAAATTACTTTAAAGCTTTTATTAAAATGTTGTCATATTTGCTGAAAATTGACAGTAGTACATGAGACAGANNCTCCTCCTAGAGCTCCTAATGGGATTTGCAAGAATCTATCGGTCCTGAACGAAAATAAGTTTTGCAAATTCTATAAGGAGTGCTAGGAGGAGCCAGAGGAACCAGATTATCTGTCTCGTGTTCTACTGT
>NW_023339740.1:2023210-2026699 GCF_004916995.1 Morone saxatilis | reverse complement strand
ATAGTGAAGGTTTCAGCAAATATGCAATTTTTATAAAAATGACATACTGCAGCTTTAACTTGAGGAAAAAGAGCATTCAGGTTCATTTATTGAAATTCAAATGCTTAGAATTATAGCACTTGGAATCTGTGCTGTTTTAAATTACTTAATGGAAAAACAGCAGACTCTTACTAGACTGGCTTGAGAGAGAACCCAAGGTGCACATTTGCTCCCAGATTAAGAGTAAAAACACATGCTTTTATTTGGATATGAGGGCCGTTTGAATTCTTTGAACTTCTGTGAATCCTCTGCCTTCTTCCACCGGCGGAGGACCAGTACAGATTCTGGCTCCTTGCATCACAATTTCATCACTCGGTGGTTCCCTGAAGGGCAGACATCAAGCAAGGACAATGTGCTGATGTGGAGGTAAATGCACTGCAGGCCTGCTGTTCTGAACAACAAATACATTCACTGTTAGGTTTCAACCCAGGTTACACTCACAGTAGATCTTACTGTACGTAGTGTGTAAGCAGTTTAGTTTCTATATGCACTTAGTGTATTTTAGTGTAGGCACAGGGGAATTGGGAGCTGATTTTGAAAAAAATAAAGAACAGTGTTGCTGGGTGAATTAAATGGATTAACTTGAGCTATAAAAGCAATAACTGAAAAATAGCTCTGACAGGTGTTGGGAGGTACACGGGGGATTTAGGACAACTGCCTTCCTTTTGTTTCCATTTCTGCAGGTTAACATCGGAGACCAGTGTTAAGCACAAAGCTTTTCTGCTGTGGGTACAGGGCTATGCTCAAAGACCCTCAGTGATGTGGCTAAGGCCCGGGGGCCCCTCCTTCCTCCATGGTGGCCGGTGGGCTGGGATCCTTGTGGAAAGGAGTCTCCTTGTAAATGAACCAGCAGTTACCTGCCCACAGGATCAAGTTCAAAAAGCCAAAAATCTGTAGAAAGACAGGAAAACAGAGGTGATTTGTGATAACAACAAACAAGTAAAGTGTTCACTTTCTCTCTGCTCCAACTTTCCTGTCTTTCTTCTGCTGCTGCTTCTGTCTAATAAATAAATAAAAGCCCCAAAACAATCCAAAGAAATAAGAGAACAATTTAATATAGTTATCTTTGCATGCAGAACTTTTAATGGGTTAATTATATATTTTTTTATTTGTAATTATAAATTTGTTATTTATTTGTAATTTATTTGTATTTATTCGTGCGGTGTTAACGGCACCTTTAAATACAGGTGGTGTGGGTAGGGCCTGCAGCAGATTTGGCCCTATAACAATCATTTCGATTATCATCTTTCAATACATGTTGACTGAGTGGAACCTAAAGCCAAAATATATATATCATGGATTTTATGTGATTGAGTTAGGGGAAACTTTAGAAACTTTGTGAAAAGTTCTCTATTATACATTCTTATTATTTGTCTCTTTTTGTAAATTCCACAAATGGAATAAGTTATTCTTTATCTATATAAAAATAGTGTGTCTCTGCGTCTAGATCAATTATATCCCTTGTTAACAGCCGATCAGCTACACAGATGAGTGCAATATACATCGCTGTACAAACAGTTATATCCGACTTTCCTTTTATATTTAACTGAACACCAGTGATGTCTGTAATTGACCTTGGAAAGAAAACAGGCAATGTGAGAAACAATGGGGGCCGAAAAACTCATGAAAAACTCCAGTGTTTGGCTTTTCTCTTCTGGCCTACTGTAAAACTCTTTGTGGTAAACACACTAAAACTTGACTATTGGTGACCTTCAAATAAGGCATAAAAATAGGTTTGATTGTACATCAACACTTAGATTATTTTCAATGAATGGAGATGCTAGGACATGAAATTTGAACAATTATTGCCATTTATTATGACTCAAAAAAAAATGCTAGTGTAAGACTACATTTTCATTCTACAAACTGCTTTAAAATTATATTACACATAATTAACTGTACACTGCTGCAAAGCAATCTCAGCAATGGAAGTTTTTACTTTGAACACCAGATGGCACTGGCTGTGCTCTGCCTCTGGAGCGTTTATATACAACAACAATCTGCAGTCAGCCACCCTCCAGTATGTGGAAAACTGAAAATGGAGAAAGTATTGGTACTAAGGTTGCTAGTAGTGTTAATCTGAAAAAAGAAATTATCCTATTAAAAAGGATGCATGTTTAATTAAACAGTGTAATAACAGTGAATGAAATGAATATTGTTCGTTGTAAGATTTTACTTCAACATATTGAAAAAGACTGACGGCAAGAATCTACACAATTGAGTGCAGGAGAAAAAATATAGAAAATAAGAAAAAAGTAGAATTCACTTTCTGGGTTGTAAAACTCCATATGCAGAGGTGAATGTATTTATATTATACTACATTTTGTTTCTAGAACAGCAACAGTAATGTTTACAACAGCAAAGTCATTATATACACCTAATAAGTCGCTGGAAATAAATCTAAATACTGAGTGACGTTGGGAAAGAATCATGGACACAGTCAATCAGAGGAGCGAGTTTATCTCAGCAAGAATTTGCCAGACTTTAAAAACCATGGCAAACTTAGCTACACAGTCAGACTACATTCACACAGTTTCATTTCAGCTTGTAACAGTTAGCCATTAGCCCAGCTAGTGCACTGTGCTTGTGAAGTGGCAGTGGATGAGAGACTGCAGACAGAGCAGATTATAATATTGCTTTCCAACATGTTTCTGCATGTTGAACAGGTGTATTGATAAAGTGTTGTAAATCTTTTTACTAGTTTTATTACTTACACTAATGAGAGTAGTCCTATTCTAGTTGGAGTAAATACATGTTGGAGTTACCTTAACTTCACTACGGCCTCTCTCTCTCTTTTAAATGTTTTTGGGACTTTTACTGCCTTTAATTGATAGTGACAGCTGAAGAGTGACAGGAAAGTGGGGAGACAGGGAGAGAAAGATGGGATGTTAGCAGCAAAGTTTCACCGGCTGGACTTGACCCATGGCTGCCGCAGCAGGGACTCAGCTCTACCCCTACTCTTGCCCTGCTATCTGCTGACTTCACTTTGTGTTTGTGGGTGTGCATGTGAAGGAGCTCAGCCCCCAACACAGAAGCTGTTTTCACATGGCTGATTGATCATGGTGGAATAACTTGACACACGATCCCTTCTGAGTTTTTACTTTTTATTTTTTCCACTGCTGGCTGGATTTACTTTGTGAATGACAAAACGTAGCTGATGGCATCGGCCATCATATGAAGTAAAAGAGGATAATGTTACAGTTGTCAGGGAGCAGGTAAGCTAATGCTACGTTAAACATCGCCTGTCAGTCAGCATTTACAGCAAGGCTACTTTATAATGTGATTGCTAGTTTGTAAGAGCTGAATATCCAATTTACCATACTGGGTATTTTCTGTCAAACTCCCACCATCCCCCTTACCATGAATAGAGCCACCCCTAACAGATTAGCTGTGTGAGGTTAGATGATAGAAAGTGACATCAGCTGCAAGAATCCCAAAGCAGACCGCAGT
>NW_023339740.1:2022268-2023158 GCF_004916995.1 Morone saxatilis | reverse complement strand
AGGACAAAGAGAACTCTAAAAACCAATGGTGGTAGTAGTGCAGGGACGAGGAGTGCATTTGCAAGAATGATTGGGCTGGAGCCCGGGCTAGTGGGCGTAAAAGGTGCAATTAACTAGCATTGTACATTAATAAAATTAATAGTTAGTTTAACCGACTAGTATTTCTGGTGTCGACTAGCTAAGGGTGTATTTGTTTCCAGGAAAATAACTAATGTTTTCAGGTAGCTTGGACTGTCTGCAGTAAGGGGGCTTCCGAGAAAAGAAAAGACCACAGAAAAGTCCCCAGGGTGAACAGGCCGAAACCAACAAACAAGAAGGCAGCCGTACTCTATCTCCCCCCAGTGTTTACCCTTGATGCCACACCAATTTCGGGAGCGCCTTCAGCTTCTCCTCTCTTCTGAAGCTATCTTCCCTAACGTTAACGTAAGCGTAAACCCAAGACATTCACTAAACCCCAGCAACGTTGCAGTTAATCAGCTCAGAATTGAATGTTAGCATCAGGAGAATGCTCAACCAAGGCACCCCAAAAACTCCAAAGAATGATGTGCTGTACACGCCTGCATGCTCAACGCCGTACAGTGCCCATTAACACAAACGCAATCGGGCATATTTGTTCGGATTAAGAGTTAAAACCAAATCAGTTCATGCAGCAATATTAAAAGCCATAACCTTGACTTTGTCATTGGTGAACAAGGAGATGTCAAATTACATAAATATTTCTAAAAGCCTGGTAATACGTAATTATGAAAGGAGAACTGGATGGGAAACTGTATTGTTTAATTTTTAAAAATAAATGACTATTTACAAAAACCCTCTGATGGTTGGCAGTAATGAAAAGTTAATCGTAATTGCCTTCAACCAACCAAGTTATTAAAAACTGCCTCATGGTC
>NW_023339740.1:2017717-2022243 GCF_004916995.1 Morone saxatilis | reverse complement strand
ACCCTATGTGTTTGCCTTTCAACACTTTGCTTTTTACTATTGACATTGACAGGTTGTACACCAACCCTGACACAGCACTGGGACTCCAAACCGTTAGTAAAATCCTCCAGAGATACCCAGACAAGAACAGACCTGATGCTGAAGTCTTACAGCTATTGGAGATTTGTCTAAAGTATAATGACTTTGAATTTGATGACCAACAATACCAACACATTTATTGCACTGGGGAAGGGACGATCTGAACAACCCATTTGTGAACGATTTTCAAATCACTCAGTCTCAATATCTAGCAAATGCCCATCACAGGTCTGCAGATGGTGCCAGTGTGATGGTGGGTCAGTGAGGAGGACAGGAAGGGCTCTGGAAAGACCAAAGCCCTTTTGATCTGATATTGGTAACCATGAATTTCTTGTGGTGGGCGTATGAGAATATGTAATTGAAAAAAATTCAAAATAAATAAATATGGTTAGGTTTAAGTTTATTGTAACCATGGTGCTTGAGTGTTATTAGGTGTTTCAGTTTTCTCATTTGAATACTCCACTAATAAATAGGTTAAACAAAAAATTAGATAAATGAAATACATAAATAGTATATCCTATAAAGTATGTCTCTCCAGCCACTCCCCGGTCAGGAGACGTAGTGAGGAATGCATCGGTCAGTCTGTGGGAGGCTGGGTGGGACCTTGGACTCTGGACAGGGAACCCCTGCCCTATGCGGAGGGTTTATTTGGGGTCCTGTCAGACTGGCCTGGGTGGGTCAAACAGGCTGAGATGAAAGCTGAGAAATGGCGATCCAGAGACACCTGAAAGATGAAACCCATTCCTGAAACTCCTCAGTGGCCCTGCTAAGTACTGCGCTGTGTTTCTCTGTGTGTGTTCCTGCTGTTTATCTTGCTGTTACTTCACTGCTGCAGCAGCCTGTGCTTTGGATCATTGTATACAGCTGTTACCGTAGCTGAGAAGGATCCTGATGATATGGGAATGCGCATTGGTAGTTGTGGGCGTAAGTGAACAAAGAACATTATTCTTGAGAGAAAGTACAGAAGCAAGAATCACATGCCTCAATCAGAAGCATTTCATTGGAGGAAGGAAGTTGGTTGGGGGGGGGGGTAATGTAGCGCTTTAGTCATACACACTTTACAGTTACTGCAACGCCACCATTTGGTCATGAGAAAGGGGCAAACCTTTTCAACGTCAGTTAGTTCAATTCATTTTCCAGCAACACATCAATATCCACTGAAATAAAACATTTTATCATGATAAACATTTCAGCTATTGCCTAACTGTTATCACCTAGTGTGTTGGGGCATGTATAACACACCATTCAGCCACATACACTGCATTAACAGTAACAGTACAACAGTAACATTCGATACTACTTTACGTAAGCAGTGTTACAATGTTAAAATAGCTTACTTTATAAGATTACATTTCTCCGAAAAGTAGTCACAGGTATCACAGCCTTAATGAAACGCTTCACTTGTTTTCTTCCTGCTTGTTTCCACATATTCATTGTATTGGTGGTATGTGTATGATGTATGCCAGTGTTGGCAGTATGACAGAGAGCCGCTGAATGAAATCCCACTCTGCTCTGTGCCTAGTATGTATCTATTTTAGTACATAATGCCTTGCCTTTTTAAAAATAGGATGAAATGGCAATAGTCAGGATCTCATTGGCACTGTTGTCGAGTTGTACTCTGTTTACCGATCTAGTACCTCAACAAGGTTTCAGAAAGGAGCACTGGTGCTACCCTAGAGTGTAACACTTTTTTGGGAGTGCTTGCTTGTATAGTACCACTAGGACTATCTTTATGGGTTAGGGTTAGAAATGTTTTCGTACAATATGGATTGCACAATTTCCGCATGTTGCCCAGTAGAGTTCTGCACAGGCATGCCCGATTCAGTCAGATCTGAGCCCAGTCCAGATCCTACAGCCAACAACATTCAACTTGACCACAGTGTCAGTGTGCTGCGTTCATGCTGCAGGTGAAGAGGCTGTTCAGATCTTGTCCAAACCTTACCCAGACCTGTTGTGCTAATAAATCGAAATCTTCTGAGGGCAGTTTGTGCTGCACTGCACTCGACTCTCTGGCCATCCTGGAGTGGCATCGCAGTTTTTCTGCCGAGTCAGTTCATGTTAGAGGAAATGCTCTGGGTTCCCCTCTGCTTTCCAGTCTTCCTGCTGCCGTCTGCTCTCTGTCAGCATAGTTGTACACATCAGCTTGTTTTTCTCCCTTGAGAAGAAATGTTTTGCTGACATTTATTCTTATACAATGTGAAAAACAACTTCTGCAGGGTGAAATATTCATTCACAGTATTCACAGTTAAAGCTCCAGTGTGTAACATTTAGGAGGATCTATTGTCAGAATTGGAATATATATATGCATAGGTATGTTTTATATATTAGTGTATAATCACCTAAATATAGGAATCAAATGTTTTTGTTACATTAGAATGAGTTTTTATCTACAGACATTGCAGTGTTCAGTGCGTTGCAATCTGCAGGTTCATCCCTACACACTGGCCCTCTAAAGTGTCCTTTGTTTTCCCCAAGTTTAGTTTATTTATAGTTCCTTTTGAACATAGTGACAATTCCATGTATTTTATTTAAGGCAGGCAAAGAAATGCGTTAGAATAACTTCAATTCAATTAAATTATATTTGTATAGCGCCAATTCATAACAGAAGTTATCTCAGGACACTTTTCAAATAGAGCAGGTAACATGAAAAAGATGAATGAAATGAATTAAAATAGAAAAATATAGACTACAAGAATTAAAGTAATAAATTGCAAATCCCAACTTTAATAAAGGCACAGTAGTTTGTATCTGATATTAATGGGCGCTAAGTCCTAAAAATAAAATCAGATTTACAATGAAAATGTTTTTCCTAAAAACCAACAACAAAAGACAGCATAGCTTTAGCATTGAGAAACACCACCACATCTGTAATATATTATCAGCCTCTTCCTGTATGGGATACTACGGAAAAATAATTCTACACTTTTTCTGTAGATGAGACTTGAGTGGATTGAGGTTTGTTTTACAAAGTCCTTAGCAGCTATGTATCCCTGCATTATATAACAGTTGTATTTTAATTCATGATTGCACAATTCAGACATGTTTTAGCATAGTTTTAAAAATATACATTCGTGTTGATGGATTGATCGCACTAGGATCTGACTCCGGGAACTACTACTGTTTGCAATCTTTTGGGAAGACCAGACAGAGCACCACTGCAGTAGTCCACCCTGCTTAAGATAAAGGCATTAATACGTTCATCTACATTGTGTCTGTACATAAAATGTCTATTTTTTGCTATTATCCAGTACTGTCTGGTTTAGCAGTTGGTTTTGGTAAGTCTGTCGATTGACTCTCCTGCCCTTTCTGTGACCCTCACAAGCCCATCGGTTCCTTCTGAAGACAAATATTTAAAAACTGGTCCCAAATATACAGCTGGCCACTGTAGTTTTTAGCTAATGTTACTCAAACTGGGAAATAGTGAAGTTGTTGGGGACATCAGCAGTGGATTAATCTACATTTGGGGCAGCAGGGTGGTGTATGTGTGATTGATTCTGTTTATCTACACTGTGTGTGTTCATGGTAATGAAGGAACATGTCACCCAGTACAACAGTTCGGCTCACTGATGTGTTTTAATGGACAAACAATGGAGCTCTATGGCACAGAGGAAGAGGATCTGTCATTACCAGGACCAAGATTACCAGAATATTATTAATTCTTTAATAAAAATGGAGTCAAATAATATGATATCCATCAAATCACAGGTTGACAACTTGAAGGGAAATTCTAAGTATATATTTGTCTGATCTAATGACAATATGACATTTAACTATGTGAGACTGAGGTAACTTTTTGTGAGGGCTCGACTGATTGGAGCTAACATTTTGGTTGGTCAGCTTCATGTTAAAAGGTTTCCCTTGTTTGCTTTCAGGGAGGGAGGAGGGAGTTTCCTGTGTGGAAAAGGATGTTACAGCTGCAGGGAGGAGAGCAATAGTGAAGTGGGGAAGTTTGAAGAAAATCACATTTGCTACTTATGTGAAGGGAAAAGGCATCATGCTGTTAATTTCAGATTGATTTGAATGTACAGTTAGAGAGTGTCTTAATGTGTCCAAATATGAGGATTTAAAAGTCATTAAATTGGCTTTAATTTACATATAAATCTGTACTGAGATCACTCCTGTCAGTCACCTCTTGCATATTTCTCTGCCTCTCCAGGTCTTCACCATCTTTGCCTTTGCTACCACTGGAGGTTACAGTGGGACAACCCACTTTACAGTCACCTGCTCAGGAAGCCAGGTGGTGCAGGATGTTAAGCCTGTGTTCGCCTACCCATTCAGGTACTGTCGAACACCAGAGGAGCACTCCAAGTCATAACAGACTTTGCTGGTTATCTCTTGTTGAAGCCACATTACTGCCAATACATCTTGAAAACAGTTTACATGTGAAACAGGATTTTCTTAAAGTTTGCAACCCATGCTAAAACAAAGCCAGGTCAAACACTGGTTAG
>NW_023339740.1:2015643-2017617 GCF_004916995.1 Morone saxatilis | reverse complement strand
AAAGCCAGGTCAAACACTGGTTAGATCCGTCTCAGTAACAACACAAATGGCGAATACTGCCACCATCTGGTGAAAACTGTGGTTACTCCACTTGGTCTCAGCAGGTTAAACCTCCATTCTGTCCCATGTGACTTATTTTATCTCTCAGTGTAGGCGGACACAAAATACTGGTTGTATAGCTTTATGTTTATGTTGTCAGATCACTGCAGAAACATAAAATATGCTACAGGCTAACCAGTGTGAGCAGTAATTGCTGGTTAGCTGCATTAGGTCCACTTTCAGAAAGGACTGGACCATATGCTTGAAGGCAATATCACATTAAGAATGTGGACAACACAGTTTTGTAAAATGATAACATGGTAAAAACATATCACCACCAAGGTTGTTACAGTGAACTAAATCTAAACTAAAAACTGTGAATTTTCTTTTTTGTTAATTGAAGGAAAAAAAAAGAAAACTAACGGAAACAATATTGTTTACTTACAAAACGACAAAATAAGATAAAAGATATACACTAAATGATAAATGAGCAAACCCAGTCTGGAAGCTAAGTGAAATTAAACTGAACTGGAAACAAAAAAATTAAAAACTAATGAAAAATACTCAACTGTAATAATTGATCACCACCACATAATTCCCCTAAAAGTGAATAAAGACAGGGCTGTTAATTGATGCGGTGAAGATCAAAAGAAATGGTGGCAACATTAAATGCATTGGTAGTTTAGTTGACTAAACTGAACACTCTGCAGGAATGAATGGAGCAAACAGTGCTGAGAGCATCAGAGTGGTTAGAAGAAATAAGAGTGAAGACACGTACATCCATGGTGCTGCTCTGTGCCTGTTAGGTTTCCAGTTATGTCATTCTGAGACAAGACAAGGGGGATCAAACGGAGATCACATAGATTAGCCTAAATGTGAGTGATTTGGTTAAAGAGATTTAGTTTTGGTGAATATTGCAGTTTTTCCCTCAGTCAGAAACTCTTATGTGTATGGTGGAGTACACAGTAAAAAGTAAACAACATTTTTTTATCATTTGTTTTTTTTACTTTTCATGGACCAAACAACTAATTGATTAATCAAGAAAATGATCGACAAATGAATCCATAATTAAAGTAACTGGTATCAGACAATAGAGGGGGTGCCTTTTCCAAGCTTTGTCTGAGGGGAGGCCCAGTCTTAAACCGACCATTGTGTTTTAAGAAATGTCAAATCCCTATGAAATTATGATGGAGCCGATCTACAGCAGATAAATTGAAGGTTCTGTTTAATATGTGCGCGCAGTGTTTGTAAAATCTTTCAGGTCCCACTTAATCCTTTCACATTTTCTCTTCTTGCCTTCCTTGGATAGAAGAATAACCCAGGTGAGGACTTGTTTTCTCTGAAATCACACGAGAGTAAAAACAGGAGTCATCAGAGCGACTGTTGAAAGTGCTCTCTCCTTCTCTGCAGGTTGTCAGCGTACCCATATAATGTGCCCACATGTAACGGCAGTGGATTCAATGTGACCTACCTGCAGGGCGACTTCTCCTCCTCGGCAGAGTTCTTTGTGTGTGTCGGTGTGTTTGGGTTCCTTTATTGCACTGCCACACTCATCCTCTACCTGGGCTACCAGAACATCTACCGCCAGACCACCCGCGGTCCCGTCATAGTGAGTACACATCCTCTGATCAGCAGTCAGCTTTCTTCATACTGCTAACCTCCTTCACACCCACCAGCCCCGGGTATGAGGAGAGATGGGGTTGTTTTTATGAGCCAAGTGTTAGAGCTACACAGGGGGCTGTGTTGGTGGCAGCATGTTCTTTAAGGTTCCTCTGAGACATGAAATACTGTCCACAAAGTCCAGATGGAGTGACTAGGTGTGTAATGGTACACAAAATGAATGGTTCTCTGTGTGCCTCATTTTGGGGGTTACAGTTTGATACATTTTTGGTACAACAGGGAAAAGAGTACAAAATACATTTTTTTTTTTTTTTT
>NW_023339740.1:2015483-2015621 GCF_004916995.1 Morone saxatilis | reverse complement strand
ACAGTGGCTCATTGGCCATAATTCTTTCTATAACAGCTAGGGCACTCAAATACTGGCATATTGGCAATAAAATTAATGATAATATAAAAAATAATGATAAAAATATCATTCATCGTTTATTTATATAGCACTTTTTAA